>NW_015652287.1:624410-644633 GCF_001515625.1 Sinocyclocheilus rhinocerous | reverse complement strand
ATTTGGCTTTCTTTAAATGCAATTTTCTCAATATTTAGATTTTTTTGCACCCTCAGATTCCAGATTATCAACTAGTTGTATCTCCAAATATTGTCCTATCCTAACAAACCATACATCAATGGAAAGCTTATATATTCATCTTAATAAAAAAAAAAAGACCCTTATGACTGGTTTTGTGGTCAAGGGTGCCATTCCTTATTATTATCAATGTTAAAAACAGTTTGCTGCTTAATATTTTTTTTGATACACTACAAAACTTTGGGGTAAGTAATTAAAAAAAAAGTGGGAAAAAAATAAATTGATACTTGAATTCAATAAATGGATCAAAAGTGACAGTAAAGACATTTATAATGTTACACAAGATTTCTATTTCAAATAAATGCTGTTCTTTTGTACTTTCTATTAAAAAAAGAATCCTGAATTGAATGCGTCATTGTTTCCACAAAAATATTAGAAGCTCCACTGATAATAAGAACCATTATTAATAACTGAGCATTAATAATAACAGATAAAAATGAGCACCAAATCAGCATATTAGAATGATTTCTGAAGGATCAGGTGACACTGAAAACTGGAGTAATGGCTATAGTAATGCATCACAGGAATAAATTACATTTCAAAATATATTCAAATAGAAAACATTTAGCATTTTAACAGTATTTCACAATATTACAGTTTTTACTGTATTTTTGAATACAGATAAATAAATGCAGCCTTGGTGAGCATAAGATAGCCTACTTCTTAAAAACAAAAACAAAAATCTTAATGACTCCAAACGTTTGATTGGTAGTGCATATTTAGTCTATATAATAAGCCATAAACACTCTTTAGCTCATCGTTTAACAACTGTACTAGAATAAAACATTAAAAAAACACGACAAAACATCCAGAACAAATAAAAGAAGGTGTTTGTGCGGAGGCCGTTTGCTTGCCGTGCTTCTGTTAGCATTAGAGACATGAGAGACGGAAGGAGAAAACGGTGTAGATCCCCCCGCCACAGCTATTTATGCAAGGATTACGCTTCCTTCGTGAACGAGACGAGGACGCGGCGGCGCATGTGCTTATTTAATTAGCAGGGCCGAGAGGAAGGGGGGTCGCTGGAATACTGATGGGGCTCGGACGCTCGCATTACCGCTGCAATTAGCACTTAGATTGGAGCTCTAAACCCTCTCATTTGGGAGGTAATTGGAGATCTTGGTGCTACCTGAGACCACCGTGACTGTCGGCCGCTTTCGGCAAATCACGCGCTCGTGCCCGCTGCCTAATGCGTGGAGAACTGGAATTTATTTGAATGTTTATGTTGTTAAGAGGTGATTCATCCACACAGCTGCAATCTCCCAAAAAAAGTATATTGCGCGAGAAATGCAGCAGGCGCCAATAAATTCGACGTCTTTGTAAACCGAGTGCTGTTTACTTTGCATCTCGGGTACGCAAGATGACGCACCTGAGAGATCTGATTGGGCTGCAGCACCTCCTTCACCATCGACGTGAAGATGTCCTCTTTCCCGTCACAGGCGGCCATTAGCTCGGGAAGCCTGTCGATTGGGCCTTGATAGCCACCTCCGCCTCTCGCACCTTTGGCGCTCCACCTTCTGTCAAGGAAAAGATACGGTCACGTGACGGTGCCTTCGATCCTTCAAGGGCAGGCTGAGCTCCCGTTTCCTGCTGTCACAGCGTGATGGATCCTGCCTGGCCTGATCCCTCTCTTACCATTTTTATTGTGTTTCCACCAAATTACACTCGCCGCGGGCGAAATGTGTTATGGGTGAGAGAAAATCCAACGCCAATGATGTTAGTGTGTGCATGTGTGTGGAGCGGGGTGGGGGAGGCGTCCCCGCTGATATAAGTGATGCTGATGGTGTTTGCGGAGTTAGATAAGAGATGCCGGCGGGATTAGCCGCTAAGCCATGTTACACTGTCATAATGAGCGAGCCACAGGTGAGAAGCTCTGCGCCCCTTTAACACCGCTGACAGGAAGTGAACACTCGCCTCTCTCTGTGACAACGTGTTAGGATGCGCTCGCGCTCGGGCGAGCGGAAAACACATGGGCGGAGGAGAAGAGAAAGCAAAGAATGTTCTGAAACAGTCAATAAGGTGGCCTGTATGATACAAGATAAGGAAAAACATTGCCCGCCACAACCTATGATCATTTATTATAGTATATATTATATGCACTTGTATGGTCTTAGTCATACTGACAATTCTTCTAGAATTATTTAACATGTGATTCTATATATAAACCCTATATTTGACCCTGGAGCACAAAAGCAGTCATAAGTTGCACGGTTATATTTGTAGCAATAGCCAACAATACATTGTATGGGTCAAAATTATCCATTTTTCTTTTATGCCAAAAATCATTAGGATATCACGTAACGATCATGTTCCATGAAGATATTTTGTAAATTTCCTACCGCGAATATATCCAAACTTAATTTTTGATTAGCAATATGCATTGCTAAGGACTTCATTTGGACAACTTTAAAGGCGATTTTCTCAATATTTTGATTTTTTTGCATCCTCAGATTCCAGATTTTCAAATAGTTGTATCTCAGCCAAATACTGTCCTATCCTAACAAACCTCATTTATGCAGCTTGCAGATGATGTATAAATCTCAATTTCAAATAATTGACCCTTATGACTGGTTTTGTGGTCCAGGGTCACATATATAGACCCTGACTGGAGCCAGAAGAATGATTGGGGCTTTTCAGTTTAAAATGTTGCTGTAGAATGGGACTATAAATTATCAAGCATCCTGGCATTTTTGGCATAGCTCATAATTTACATATACAAGAATGGACCGACAAGAATGTGAAAAAAAAATATTATTACTAAAACAATTACAATTATTCATGTGATATAAATTAACTCATAATATATATATATGTGTGTATGTGCCTGTTTGGGGTCATACCTAGAAAAAAATTCAAAATTCAAAACTTACTTACAATTTTATTTACTTAAAATTATTATTATTATTATATTATTATGTTGTCGTTAATACTTTTTACCAGGGACATGTTATATATATATATATATCAAAAGTGACATTAAAGACACATCAAGTGTTACAATTTTTTTTAAATCTGAAATAAATGCATTTTTTTTCCTATTCATCAAAAAATCCTAAAGAAAATATATCACAGTTTCCACAAAAATACTAAGCAGCACCAAATAACATATTGGAATGATTTCTGAAAATGCATTATTAACTGGAATAAATATGTTAAAATAAATAAGAAAAATTATTAATAAAAATATCTTGTAGTCATGTTAATTTATATCACATGAATAATTGTAATTGTTTTAGTAAAAATTGTTTTACATTCTAGTCGGTCCATTCGTGTATATGTAAATTATGAGCTATGCCAATACAATACAGTAAAATACAGTAACTGCCCATTTAGTCATTTTAATTTTTTATATGCCCTCAAACTGGTGACAGTTTTCATTTTTTACCATTTCTGAACATATTTTTGCCTTTATTATTATTATTATTGTTTTCTTTGCAAAGCAAACAATTTTGCAAAGTTGTAAATAAAGATTACTGGAGTAGGTTTTTAAAGAAAATACTACTTCAGTCTTTTACTTTCAAATTTTCACATTTAATGTTACTTGTCATTTCTTACACTTTTTTTGTGAAATTTACTCACAATTTATGAGTGAAAATGGTTTCAAAGCAAATCCTACATCAAATTGTTTTCGATGTACTTCATTAATATGACGCCACAAAAAAATGCATGTTAAGTAATTATAAAAGAATCAGAAAAAAAATAAATAATGTACAGCATGTCACACCACAGTACACTGTTAAAAGCAGTTAAAATGATGTCTAATACTACCCACATATATTGTTTGTTTACACTGATGTTGGTTCAGCAAAATTTCTAATCTATTTTTAGGTTATCAGGTTTCTGTACAGAGTACATGTTATGGGATATTAGTGTAGGGACAGATGTTAAAATGAGTGATGAGTGCTAGTGAAGTAAGGATGTACTGTATAGTAATGGACCTGATACAGGACTTACTACAAGGTTTTGTACCTGAAGGCATAGAGATCCTGCTTTTGGATGTGAGGAAGTGTGAGCAGGGAGGAATCGTGAAGCCATCTGGCCTGAATGATCATCTGTACAAGGCTGCAAATGCTCATCACAGACACAAGCCATCCTTCATTGGCCACCACATCCAGCATGGCCTGCAGAGAGATCATCAGCACATTCACCACAACACCACACACACACACACTACCTTCTAAACCATTGGGGTCAGTTTGTTTGCTTGTTTGGTTTTATTTATTACTTTTATTCAGCAAGAACACATTTCATTTATAATGTTACAAAATATTCCAATTTCAAATTCTTTTGGAGTTTCTATTCATCAAAGAATCCTAAAAAAAAAAAATGTAGCACCGTTTCCACAAAATTATTAAGCAGCGCCGCTGTTTTCAACATTAATAAGAAATTTTGCAATATGTTAATATTTCACAATATTACTATTTTACTGTATTTTAGATCAAATAATGCAGCCTTCGTGAGCATAAGAGACTTCTTTCAAAAACAATAAAAAAACCTACATCTAAACATTAAATGTGATCCTGGAGCACAAAAGCAGTCATAAGTAGCACGGGTATATGTTGTAAAAATACATTGTATGGGTGAAACTTATTGATTTGATATTAAATAAAGATCACATTCCATGAAGATATTTTGTACATTTCCTACCGTAAATATATCAAAACTTAATTTTTGATTACTAATATGCATTGCTAAGAACTTTAAATGCGATTTTCTCAATATTTTGATTTTTTTGCACCCTCAGATTCCATATTTTCAAATATCTCGGCCAAATATTGTCCTATCCTAACAAACCATTCATCAATGGAAAGCTTATTTATTCAGTATACATAAATAAAAAATTGACCCTTATGACTGGTTTTGAGGTCCTGGGTCATATATATATATATTTATAGCATGGTGAAATATACTAATATAAAATATGTTATCCAAACAGAATGCATGTTTCTCTCATTCATGCCTTTTTTTCTAATGTTTAAGAGAATTTAAGAGCTGTTTTAAAATCAGCTAGCAATAATCAATATTAGGAGCATAAAAAAAAAAAAATCACACTAAGCCCTGGTGTCTTTAACAAAAATTTGACAAATCAAGGCATTTGATATTATCTTTATGTACATATATTCATACTTTTAGATAAACTATATAATGCCGATACTCAGTATAAACACTCACTGGATGAAGGTCCTGGGTCATATATATATATATTTATAGCATGGTGAAATATACTAATATAAAATATGTTATCCAAACAGAATGCATGTTTCTCTCATTCATGCCTTTTTTTCTAATGTTTAAGAGAATTTAAGAGCTGTTTTAAAATCAGCTAGCAATAATCAATATTAGGAGCATAAAAAAAAAAAAATCACACTAAGCCCTGTGTCTTTAACAAAAATTTGACAAATCAAGGCATTTGATATTATCTTTATGTACATATATTCATACTTTTAGATAAACTATATAATGCCGATACTCAGTATAAACACTCACTGGATGAAATTAGACCATTAGGAATATCAGCGAGCACTATTGATATATCTTTATTTATATGCCAAGCCGTCTTCTGTATTTCCGCACCCTCTCTGTGGTTCTGTCATTCTCCTCCTCTATCTACAGTAAGGTTCAAGTTTGCTGAGCTCAGCTGCGCTAAGAAACTTAATTAATCAAAAAGTCATTTCCTCTGTAACTATGAGTGAAAAGCACCTGAAGAGCACCGGAAAGCCCTGCAAGTTCATCAAAATGCTAATGCAGTACAAATTAAAGTTGTGATTAACATTTCACAGTAGCTGCTTGAGTAAACTGAGGACAGCAACAGGATGATAAGACAAACCTTTCTGGAAGGAAAGAGAGAAAGAAAAAATTATGTTAATTCAGATAGCGCAAATAAAGCTTGCTTAATAAATAACAGAGGACTGAAAATAAACAAGGATGGGTGACTAGTCATCCAATGACCAATTAACTGGTAACCAGACTAGTGCATTTATTATTATTAATTATTAATATTAATTATTGATATTAATAATTACTGTTTAATTTGAAGTTAATAAATGACTAGCAGGGGGGAAAAAAACACTCTTAGAAGATACTGTGAGAAATCTGCAGATCCGCTTCTTTGTAAGGCCAGATGTTTAGTTCTGGTGGTTAGTTATGACCGTAAACTAGTCTATTGATGCAGGGCTTCCACAAGACAAGTAACTAGTTTTTCTGAAACTATTCTCAACTATTTTGTTTGAAAATATGAAGTTTACATAATCACTGCTCCTTTATTGATGCCTTTAATGATGTCTGTTTGCATCTGAAATATTTCTAACTTTAAAAGATGATATATAATATGAAATATTTGAGAATTACAAAACTGGCAAAAACAAAACAGCAATTTGAATTCTGGATTTAAAGTTTGCAGATAAAAGATGTTCATGCAATTTACACTGCTGTTCAAAACTTGAGTAAGAAAGAAATATTTTTATTCAACGAGGATGCATTTCTATTTCAGATGAATGCTGTTCTTTTGAACTTTCAATAAAAATAAACTTAAAAACTTTTTTTTTTTAAATGATGGTATTTAAAAATTGTATGGTTGAAGACTGAAGAACACTTAAGACTGGAGTAATGATGCTGTGCCATCACAGACATAAATCACATTTCAAAATATATTCTAAAACAAAACACTTATTTGTAATTGTAATAGGGTCATTCCGTGTCCCCAACTCAAATTTTTGATTTTGCTAATATTGCAGGTTGTGTCTATGCATATTGTTTTGATAGAGAGAAACAAAATGCATGTCTAGTTTCAACATTACTTATTCTTCACATATTCTAGTTTAAATAAAATAAGTATCGGCTGTATACAAAGTGACCACCCAAAATGCGTATTATTCAACAAACTGAAAATGGAACCTCATTGACATCCCGGTATCTCAGGGACTGAACGATGTAGGGCCTTGAAAATGAAGATTCCAAAAGAAAAGTTTATTAAGAACTAGAATCTAAAATCATATTGAAATATCTTTAATACTTCTTGAGTTATAGGAACACAAACTTTGGAAAAATAATATTTATGGCACTCAGACAGGTATGTTCAATGCAGTTGTTTGAACAGAAGGAAACAAGATACATTTCTACTTTCAACATTATTTGTTCTTCAGACATTCCTCTTTAAAAGAAAAGAAGTATTATATTTTTGCAAAATGACCCACATTTGGTTTTTGACCAGTGAAATGTGTACAATTTAACAATTTACTTCTGGAGCCATATTGAAATTCCAATATCTCTGGAACCGAACCATATAGGGCCTTACAAATGAAGAAGCCAAAAGGGACGTTTGTTAAGACCCAATATCTAAAAGGGCATTAATATATCTGTAATACTTTTTGAGTTACAGAAATGCAAACTTTGGAGAAAACACTTGAAAAGTGCTGTTTCTCCATTTTTGAATGCTCACCATTGGCACATAATGCAACAAAGATTGCTAAAGTCAACAGATTTTACTAACAGACCTACCAATCTCTGTGTAAAAATAACATTATGATGCTGCCATCTTTCTGAAGTCATTTTTATCCCCCTGTAATTTGGCTCTGAATCTCAGGTGAAAATTGCCATTTGACCCCCCTCTACAAAATAGTGGATTATTCAGTAAATATTCATCCATGACATTTAGCCTAATATTTGGGCTGTCATCACTATACATGCTTATCTTTCTTCAGAGAAAAAAAAACAAAACAGCTAAATCAAAAAATTTGATCTGGGGAAATTTCTGAAATTTGGTTGATTGGACACGGAATGACCCAATAATATTTCATAGTATTACTGTTTTTACTGCATTTTTTATCAAATAAATGCCTTGCATAAGAGACAAAAACAAACTTTTGAACGGTGGTGTACCTTCCTGTAATAACTCACACTGTGATAGGCTAAAATTCATGACAAGAGCAGAGAGAGCACAAATAAACAATCGAATGTAATCATCCTGGCTGGGCATCATGGGAAGGGTTAATTCTCTGACATCACTGAGGATGAGCTCAGCTGTGTGAGAGACTGACTGCTATGAATGCATGGGGCTGCCAGCAACACTGCCACAGCGGGAACCCAGAAAAGTAACCACATCATGTAGAAACATAGCCAATCACTCCCAGACACACACACACACACACGGAGCGGCCGTAGAGAATCACAGGCACTCGCTCTGCTCCGCACACATGAGCCATTGGCAGAGCCGGACCGCCAGCGTGGCCAATCTGTCCAGTCTCCGGCCGAAGAAAATCAAGAGTGCGATCTCAGGCATAGCCAACTGCAAACAGATCCGAAGGTGTGACATCAGGCATGAACAATCAACATCAGGCTGCTTGGCCGGCTCAGGCAGTGCAGGCTTTTTTATGACTGCCCTTGAGGCGAGTGTTTTATGACGTTCCAAACGACATGACAGCAGAATATCCACAAATCATATCCACACTTCAGCCACTCTGTCCTGTTGCACTGTGAGTCTGTTTGCACACGTCAGAATAACACGGGACGGCAGAGCACCATTAGGATGCTGTCTCAGAAGAGCAGATTGTTAGATTTTGCAACACACACACACACACACACACACACACACACTATCGACAGCAACAAAGAAAAAATAAGGTTGTGAATACATCTTTAAAAAGGAATCTTGTTTTTGCTATTATTTCCTGCTCCAACACTGTATTTGATATTATCAAATATTAATATGAAATATTATTACATTTTAAAATAATGGTTTTCTGTTTGAATATATACTTTTTTTCAGTGACGTCAAAGCCGACTTTTCAGCATCATTACTTCCGTCTTCAGTGCCACATGCATTTTCAAAATTACAATTTGCTGCTCATGAAACATTTCTTAGGATTATCAATGTTGAAAACAGTTGCGCTGCTTCATATTTTTGTGGAAACAACGATTCTTTGATTAATAGAAAGTTCAAAAAACAGCCTTTTCCCCAAAAATATATAATTTAAACAAAGTTAAACAATAAAACACAACATAAAAGGTATAAATATACACAATAAAAGTTGCAACACAAAATAAAAAGTATATTTTCCATAATAATTAGTCTTTGTCCTAACCAGTGATTGGCGATGATTGTCAGGGGATTCTATTATTATTTTTTTTTTTCTGCGACGTCATGGTTGGGAAGAAGAACACTGAACTATGTGTCTAATGACAATGATGATCTCAGCTACCAATTATGTGCTTTGTAAAATGGTTTAATATAACAATCCAAGGGTTTAATTTCAAATTTTTCGATTTTGAATATCATGGTGTGTGACTTTAATAACCATAATGAAAGCAACAAGTGATCATTTACCTCAGATCATGAAAATAAATTGGAAACACTTTCGGGGCAATGATTAACAGGAAACAAATGATTAAACATTGGCAACCAAAGCTCATCTGACTTTAAAGCATGCTTAGAATAAACAGAACATTACGGTTCATTGGTGTGAACACTAATATAGTTATTAATATAGTTCCTGTTCTTGGCATGAATAGGCCTTAAGCCTTGAACCAAACCAAACAACTCTGTGAACAAATGACAAAACATTATACTTTTATTCAGATAAAAAATGTTAACTTCCCTACTCTGCCAAAACTCAAGCCGACACTGCTTGCTGTGAATCTCATTTCCACGGGTCGCCTCTGATTGGTAGATCTCTCTTTAGCATTATGGGTAGTGTAGTTCTTTAACAAGAACACAATTAAGCACATTTTAAAAATTAAGATACATTATTGCTAAAAATCTATTTCAGTATTGAAACAATTAATTTGAGGTTTATTCTAATGTTGCACTATATAAATATAAACAAATAAATAGGCAGTTGACATACACTATAATGTGTTCACTGACATTTTCTTTTTAAACCAACATACATATTTTAGGTTTTATGTTTAGATTTCATGTCATCTAACCAAGTATATATTTTTTCTGCTATTATTTTGCGATGCAGTTTGCGAATGTTCGTTTGAACTATGGTTTCGGGAAACACCGAATCGTTGCACTATGTTGGTAACGACAGAACTTGCGACCAAGTTGGCTAACGATGCTTTTGGGAAACGCACCCCAGCACGGTTTTGGTGTTGGTTCCGCAGTCGCTGCAGGGCAGCTGTGCCCGGCTGAAGTGGGCCTGCATGAGCAGGTGTGTTTTGGTGTGCGCGCTGTCGTACGAGTGAGGGTTGACCTGCAGGGGGAGCCGCTGGGCCAGCTCGCTGTTCAGCTGGTCCTCATTGTGGCGCATGGGGAGCTCGGCGTACTCTTCTGCTTCCTGTAAACAAACACAAAGCATCCGCTGAACACCACTCACTCGCTTTTATGTCTAATGTCAAACATACCTCTACCATATTCTGTGAAAGACTGAAAAATGCTATAGATAGATTTAAACTGTTACGATATTTTGAATTTTGCATGACTTCCTGTTGTAAAGGTAATGTCATAAAAACTAAAGTAACAACTAGAATAAAGCCTGGTCATAATGCGCACAATCCAGCACTGCATGTTATTTAAAAAAAAACAAAAAAAAAACAGTTTGTCTGTCATCAAAATCTCCAAATGGAAATGAGAATCAGGAAGCAATGACCCATATTCTTCCACTGCTAAACATAACTATTAAAACATGTTTAAACCTGAGCTTAGATTTACCTCTCTATGAAGTCTGCATTGTACAGAATATAAAGCAAGAAAAGTGATAAATGAAAATAGAGAGCAAACTGTTCTGGGCTGCGTTTCCCAAAAGCTTCGTAAGCCTAAGAAGTTCGTAAAAACGATAGTACGACTGATCTTAATATTACGGTCTGTTTCCGCGCGTGTACTACAATTACTAGCCATTCTATAAGGTGACATTTCAGCACTTAACAAACGGATAGCGACTCCTAAGTAGCACTTATAGCACGGCTACGTGCGATTGCGTTAAGTGCATTTTTGGGAAATGCACGTGAAACAATAATGAACGATCGTAAAATGACTCGTAGAAAACGCTCTTGAGCTCTAAGATCAAGTGTTATCGAGAAACGCAGCCCAGTTCAGTTCGACTCTTTACAACTGGGTGACATTTACAGAGAAAGAAACATTACAGTCCTTTGAGCTAAGATGCCTGTTTGCACTTTCTGTGACTTTCCAGGCTGCCCTATACAAAACTTGGCTTAAAGAAAAAAAAAATCAATAAAAAGAGGGGTTAACCTTAGAAAAACATCTGAAAAAAAAGTTGAATGTCTACTAAATTATATTAACTGTTATATTGTAGTTATTTATATGATAAGAGTACTTTCTTTCTGAAATGTGTCTTACGTCCCGTCATGTACACTGCTATACATCAATAAAACAATGAATAAAAAGCAAGAACTACAACATTTTATATAAAATTTAAATAGTTTAAAACTAGTTTAAAACTCATATTTTAATGTTTTTATTTTCTAACAGATATAAAAAAATGATTGATTTATTAATGATTAATGATTTACTTACTTTCATCAATTAGAAAAAATACAATAGTACTGTCTTGCAATAATATAATAACAGAGTGGAATGGTTGAGCTTGATGAATGCAGTCAACGCTAGAATTTTGTCCAATTTTTTTTAAATAATTTAAAATAATTAAAAATTGTAATAATTTAATATCATTTTGTATTCCTGCTATACTGTAGAAAGGGTCATGAGTGCCATAACTTCAATTCAATTCAATTTTTTTTTTTTTTTTTTACAAAACCTAAAAACATATCGTATTTTACAGAACATTTATTCCATAATTCTTAAATTATCTTCAAGGTTATTTATGTTCTGCATTTTATCGAAAGCATGTGTTGAGAGCTACTGGACACAGACAAATTACATTTACATTTAAAAAAAAAAAAAAAACCTACAATGAACTGAATATCAGTTTAACAGTTTATAGCTTTGTTGTATGATTTTAATTGCTGGATACAACTGAGAAGGTCAAGACCATTGTGTTGGGATGGGGGGAGCTCTTGTAGCTGTGAGGGGCGGCCTTGACTTGGTGTCTCATTATGAACCCTTCCATGGTAATTAGAGGACAATAAGGGTGAATGAGGGGCTGATGGGGGAGGCGTCATGCGGAGGGGTCATTTGTTGCTATTGAATGACTGGTTAGAGTGAAAATGGGGGTCCTGCCCACCACATGTCATGCTTTTGTTAAGCAACCAGTGTGAGCGTTAGACAGCGAGATGTAATGATTGAGTGGTAAGTGGATAATCAAGCGGGAAACATATAACTGTGAGGATCAGTGATTTATCCCTGCTGCCTCAGGCATCGTTACCACATTAACGTGTGCTCTTTTCCTATTACTGACACACAAACACGCCGGCATTAAAATTCACAGGCATGACTCAAACCTTCTCTCATCTCTCAAACCTTCTGTATTTTGACCAGTTCAGCAGATGAAGCATTTGTGGCGATGTCTTTAGCATCAGGAAATCTGAGATGGCCTGGAGTAGTTTGTTTGCCCAGGTCACACAGCGGTCACAGTCTCTGATGTCTTCTTTTCTTTTTCATTCTTTCAGAAAGGTTATAGATAAATCTCAGGAATGATTGTCTGTAAAAAGCAAAAAAAAAACTTACATTTTGTTTTGAAATTTCAAATTTCAGATTGTGTCAGTTTTATTAGTATTTATTTTCTGATGTCCTTTAAATACTGATTGATTTATTAATCAAATTTCTGTTTGAAAAAAAAAAAAAAAATCACAATTCTTAAAAATCATAACTAATTAAATAAATGATTTAATCATGTTAAATAATGCCCAAACGTCAACAACAGATTTGAGTGGAAAACTTTACATTAGTGTATAAAATTAAAAATGTTTTTCTGGGTCAAAGTTGCTTAAAATGATAAAACAGGCCACATTTTTTTTCAATGGATTTGAAAATAAATAACAAAAGTTAAACTTTGGACAAAAATGCTACTCATTCCACATACAGTACAAAAAATGATATAAAATGCTTCATTTATTTAACTGATTTCAACCCTGTTATCAATATTTGGTGACATGTCTAAAATTATAAATTGAATGTAATATATAAATATCAATAACCATTAAATAAACATCCAAAACAAAACCAAAAAAAAAAGCAGAATGGCTAACAGGATTTCAGATCTCACCTAATCTGGTAATTAAAGTAAGATTTGTGGAATTTATATTTTAAGCACATCCCCATTACTTTTATATATTCGAGTTGCTCTGTCTCTGATCTCACGTGCTCTATCAGGACTGGTTATAAGAAGTGTTTAAGAACATGCTTTAACAATATTCTCTGAGAGTTTCCATCAGGTCTGCAGCGCCTCTAGTATGAGACAGATGTCATGTTGTGAGGACGTCAGTGAAGTGTGAAAAGTCTTTATGTCTCAATTATGGCCGTGATCAGTGAGAGCGGGGCCAAGAGGGGCGGCACTCTAATGAGGGGAACGTAAAGAGCTGCTAATTTTCACACCAACCCTTAGGGGTGCAATTATGTGTGTGAGTGCTTAGCTGTATCCAAACTGGACTCATGGAATAATCATTAACTGTGTCAGGATGTTGGCCAGTGAAGGTGGTGATGCATTGGTGTTTAAAGTGCACCGTCCCTGAACGCATCAATGACCAGAAGATGAGAGGAAAGAGTGGATCCTTTCAAAATGAATGTTTGCTCACCGACAGGATGGCCAGCAGCTCTTGGATGGGCAGCTCTGGCTTCAGACGCTCTTTGAACATGCGGATGGTCTGGTGTTTCAGGTAATAGTAGGATGAGATGCGGCCGTACGTCAGCGGCTCGATGGTGTGCTCGTCCTGAACGAAACAAGACGGTCACTGATTAACACACCAGAGGTCAAAATACAGCCGTACCGTGAGCAGGTCAAAGATGAAATTCCTTGTCGGTCCTCCAGAAAAAAAGAGAGTTTATTTACACAACTTCAGAAACAACTACTAGATAGCTTCATTCCAAAAACCTAGCGCTCTGCATCACTGTCCACAGAGGCAGCATTCCACGTGACATAAAACACAGGGCAGCAAATAAAAATGTAAATGCTAAAATGACTCTACCTCCTGTATTTCCATGCAGTAGGAACATTCCAGATCCCTCAGACTCCTCTCCACCAGGTTTGAAAGGTATACACACACACAGACACAGACACAGACACACACACACACACACACACACTCACACACACACACACACACACACACACACACAGACACACACACACACACACACACTCAAACAACGTTTCTGCAATGTGCAATACAGAGAATCTGCTTATTTTTACAGGATTTCAATACTGCATCGTAAATAATAATAATAATAATACAACAAAATAATGAGCATCTTGAGCATCTAAATATCCTTAAAACAAGCTAACAGCGTTATTTAGTCAAGTACCCTGGGTAGGATATTAAGATATGAATATGATCTTGAATGTAAGAGTATTTTGTTTTGTGGCACTTGCAGATATTTCTTGTTTTGAACAAAGCACCAAAAAAAAAAAAAATCCTCTAAAAAGCTATAATTTTTCACGCAGTTCTGCTAATCAGGTGAAATTCACATTTTAAAGGATGCTTAGATATTTATGCAAAACAAAAACATTAAGAATGTTATTTTTTGACGTGCATAAATAAATAATAGGGATGCACTACTACAAAAAATTAGGCCAAAACTAACAGTTTTTCTTGATATATTATGTTATAAATTTATACTGTTGTAGCTGCTTTTTAAAAAAAAAAAAATCTTGCTGGATAATGCAATGCTGACACAACAGACCTAAGATTAATGTGTCAAATCAATTTCAATTATTTTCAAGTAGATTTAAAGCCAGAAACGATGACACATTCATAATGTATGTCTCTTGCTGGGGAAAGAAAACAGCACTCAAACAAATTCTCAAAATGAACAGCAGATCTTTTACTAAAGTGACATACTGTTAAAAGAATGATCCAGCATGAACACAAGTCAAATGAAACCCTAAACAAAGAGTGCTTAATCAACAAAAATCACATGTCTAGTCATCACCACAAACAGTACAAATTCATGTAAAATAATATCATAATGCATACTGTACTCTGGGCGATCATGCCAAGTTGCAATATTTTTTTAGAAATTCACAAGAATTGAGGAACCTGAAACCTGCAAGGAGAATCCTTCCTTCCTTTAAAATATTGGCCTGGTTACATCTTTAAATTCATTACACAATCACTCTATCAATATAAGCAAATAATGCATTTTATACAGTCAGTGCTATGTGCACAGATGCACAAAACACAAGCCTCCTCTGACAGCACAGGTGGGTGTATATACAACAACACTACACCTCCACACCTCCTGCAAAATCATTCCCAGGTTTGCTGGAGAGCAAAAATCACTTCCATGCTCAGCAAAGCTCTAAGAGCAACCACATGAGATCCACACACAACTATGTACTTCATTAACTGTGAGTGACGGCAAACATTTCTCCTGCTGTATGAGCGAGGAAAAAAAAAGACCGTTCATTCTGGTTGTTCCGATATATTCTGTAGAAACTGCTAATTTTTTCAGCACTCAAGCACTGGATATTGTACATGATCTCTGTGTGTTAAAGGGGTCATATGATGCGATTTCAAGTTTTCCTTTCTCTTTGGAGTGTTACAAGCTGATTGTGCATAGATAAGATAAGGAGGGGGCTTTGTAGAAAACGAAGCGTTTGAGAGAGGCGGGTCATAGAGGACCTACAATAATGTACAGTATTTGAAAAATAATGTGTTTTTTGAACATTAAAGCATGTCAACATATTCTGTTACACCAAATACACAAAATAATGATCTTTAAAAAAGCATCATATGACCCCTTTAATAATTTGCACAAACACATCATGGTGACATGTAAATAAAGATGTTCATGTAGCCTAAATAATGACCAGATGTCCATGCATACACACTCACACTGCTATTCTTTAATGCCTCGCGTCAGGAAGGATAATTTACAGAGCCGGTTGTACGATGTGAGCATCTCCAACCAGTTAACAGGTGGAGAGAAGTGTCATGGAGGTCAGGAGGCCTGAGATGTGTTGGTACTCACTTTAAGATACTAATATGTAGCTTGTATGAGTAGCTAAAAGTACAAAACCAGTCTTAAGTCGCTGGGGTATATTTGCAGCAATAGCCAACAATACATTGTATGGGTCAAAATTAGATTTTTCTTTTACGCCAAAAATCATTAGGATATCACGTAAAGATCATGTTCCATGAAGATATTTTGTAAATTTCCTACCGCGAATATATCCAAACTTAATTTTTGATTAGTAATATGCATTGCTAAGAACTTCATTTGGACAACTTTAAAGGCGATTTTCTCAATATTTTGATTTTTTTTTGCACCCTCAGATTCCAGATTTTCAAATAGTTGTATCTCAGCCAAATACTGTCCTATCCTAACAAACCATACATCATTGGAAAGCTTATTTATTCAGCTTATTCAGATGATGTATAGATCTCAATTTTAAAAAATTGACCCTTATGACTGGTTTTGTAGTCAAGGTCACAAATAGTGTTTAAACTGTCAAAGGACACAATGGGCAGAGAGCTTAAAACACATTTCATAGTAAATTAAACTTTAATTTTACAAGATCTCTTCACGAGACCTCTTTAATTGTGAATGTCAGTACTAAATGATATTAAAGCATTACAAATGTAGCATCATTCGACACAGCAGTGATGGGTGTCATAGTGAACACCTATACGGCTGATTAAATCGCTGCCATTAGCGTTAGCATCATTTAGCTCCTGTCTCAGGAAGCCTGATGTGAGGTCTTTATGAGACCTCTGGGGTTCCTGTCCGCTTATGGAGCCGCTCAGCTCCAGTCAATCACGGCTGATGAGAGATGGCTGGTGTCAAGGTGACTGAGCCACAGAGATCGATGGAGATGTGCCAAATGGAGCCAGTGTGCCCTGTTATTAACACACGACCTTACTGGAAACATGCTGTTGTGGTGTTTCTGAGTTACATTAAAGGGGTCATATGATGCGATTTCAAGTTTTCCTTTCTTTTTGGAGTTTTACAAGCTGATTGTGCATAGATAAGATCCCTGAAGTTGCAAAGACTAAAGTCTCAAAACCAAAGAGATATTCTTTATCAAGTGTGTGAGAGAGAGAGAGAGACAGGGTCACATCACAGTGGAGTCAGCTGTCTTAACCGTGGCTTGTGTACTGCAAACACATACCAGCTTCATCACTGTGTCTGTCATGCGACTCTGTTCCCCTTTTCGGGCTTGAACTGATGGTAAAACTAATGACATTATTTACTGTCTTTACATTTATTTTGAAAGATGAAGCTCGCAATTATGGTAAGGACATCATTACCCAACTACACAATATTCTAATAGCAGGGCTTTTGCATGTTTTCCTTAAATGCCTCTGAAATGAAGACTTTTTTAATGACCTTTTTACAACCAAGAAAAGACAATTTAAGAAATAAATGGAAGGGAACACAATATGTTCTCTAGGTGTAAATGTCTAAGGTTTTTTTTTATACATGGCCATATTCTGCATCCCTTAATCAATATCTAAACTTAACATCTACCATACTAACTATTAATATGCAGTAATTACGTTATTGAGGCAAAAGTTGTAGTTAATAGTGAGAACTGGACCTTAAAATAAAGTGTGACCACATTGAGTTATATATGGAACACTTCAAAGTTCCTACTGAACTCCATTACGTTTTAATTTATTTTTCAAAATAAATAAATATTAATAATAATAAAATAAAACTTCAAGGTTTGAATAACTCTGCTTCCACACACTAGACAATATAAATAGCTATATTTAAATATAAATATAAATTGCACCTTCTGATCTCACTGCAAAAAGTGATGTTTGTCGTCAGTTTTTGTCTTGTTTACCAGTGCAAATGTTTTAAGAATCTTAAATCAAGGTAACAAACAAAATGACATGAGGTAAGAAGCTATCTGAGAAGCTGAACAAAATGAAGCGAGTTTATAATTAAAACAGGGACAGATATCTGCCAACAGGCTCAGAAAAATATACGGTAGCACTTTATTTTAAAGTGTCCTTGTTACAGGTTACATATACTTACTATTACAATAACAATAAATTATGCATAATTACATGCAAGTAACCCTAACCCTAAGCATATAGTACATGTAGTCATTTAATATTACTCAGTACTTCAATGTATAATTACACTGTAACAAGGACACCTTAAAATAAAGTGTAACCAAATATATTTCCTTCAAAGGGAAAACTGCTTTTCATACCACTTTGACAGATATGCGTTCTTGTGTTAAGCATAAACTCAATAATACACCCACAGCACTAGGTGGCGCCAAATACGCATAAAACGAGTGTGCCATGAAATACGTAATGTAATGCGTGTTGTAAAGATCGCGAGTAAAAACAAAAGATAAAGTAAACCTTACAGCTGCATGAGTCGTGACTGTCACGTTTTAACCAGATGGGACCAAACTCCTTTTATGATTTTAAAACGTAAGACAGTACCCAGATTTGAAGACTACAGTAAGATTGAACTTCTACTGTTAATAAGATTTTGGTAGGCTACTATTAGATGGATAGCCTAAATGTCCTAATTCAGATGGGCTACCGTTTTTTTTTTTTTTTTTATGGTATATCAAAAAGTGTATATTTTGTAAATGTGATTGTTGGTACATTTTACCAGTTTTTACCATACTTTCAAAACAAAAATTAAAATAGGAAAAATATGCAATATGAAAATAATTGAAGACAAAATGTGTTTTACTGAGAAAAAACAAGATTTGGTTTTTAAAAAGCCTTTTTCCAAAAGGTACATCTGGAAAAAGGGGGGTCGTCTTATAATCAGGGTCGTCTTATATTCGGGCCAATACGGTAAATCTCTACATTTCTCAGAAAACAAGAGTTTATTTCTTTATTTTGCATCTCAACTAAATGTATCTTGATGTAAGGATCTTTAGATATTTGTAATGCTGAGTAATATATTCATATTTTGCAATGCATGTGACATTTAATGACATGACTTTATGAATTTTATGAATTTAAGCCTTTCTTTCCTTGATTTAAGACCTTTTAAGATCTTAAATAGTGGAAAAGTGAAGTTAAGACTTTTATAAGAGCAGCAGAAACTCTGAATAGGAATAAAAAACAAAACAACAAAAAAAGTCAAATTAACAAAACAGACCAAGTGTTGAAACTAAACTCCAATGTGATGATGACATCACAACAATTAGCATTTACACAAACACCTGTTCAGTATTAGCAATAAGGCCGGCAGTAACTGACATATAATTTACATAATCTTAAAGGTACGGTAGCAAAAAGAGTTCGTTTAATTGTAAGGTCAGAGAGAAGGGTGTAAAAACAGACATTAAAAAACTCAATTATGACTGTTGGCAAAGATTATAATTGGACTTCAGGGGAAAAAACAATAAATGAAAACGTGTCGAATCTGGCCCATATAAAGAGTTTGATTACCTTAGTTATTAGAGTAGTTGAGGAATCAGCGTGTGTTTGCAGTAAGGGAGAGGGCACAGACAGGTCTTTATGTTTAATGTGGCCTGACAGGCGTGCAAATGTCAGTGGAATGTTCTGGAATCATCTTCTTCTATTCGTCGCAGATGTCTGTGCTGCCCTATATGACCCTGCGAGGCTGGTTGTGTGTGTGTGTGTGTGTGTGTGTGATCTTTTAGCCCTTGTTTTGTGATGGAGGTGTAAACTGTCGGGGCCGGACTGTGGCCACTGTGTCCAGCGATGACGTTGCCATGGAAACACAGTAAGTAATGAGCCCCGTGAAAGCGGTTGAAGATGTTTTTCTGTCTTTTGCTGCAGTCCAGTCACTGCGGTTTCATCCAACAGCTTGGATTTCCCACTAGGCCAATTAATAAAACAAGTAATAATTATAATTTCCCTTGAATTCATGTTGTTTGTGTATTCAAGTTGTTGAGCCAGACTATTTTCTATTTGTTTATCTGAAGAGCAATATACTCCAACCTCTAGACATCAAAACACATACATTATGTGCATGTGGTAATGCTTTTCTTTAAAAAAAAAAGGAAAGGAAAGGGAATGCATTTATTATATTTTCTTTTTGTATATCTACATATTGGCCATCGTCCACCCAGGTGCACCTATATATATATATATATATATATATATATACACTATAAACTA
>NW_015652287.1:607800-624160 GCF_001515625.1 Sinocyclocheilus rhinocerous | reverse complement strand
CTCTATAAACTACATTTCTAATATATATTAAAAAAACACTTTACAATACAGATCAATTTGTTAACAGCGGTTAATGCATAATTACAACATCTAGGATTTTATTTATTTTTTTGTCATTTTAACATTGAAAGCTGTTTTTATGGCAAAAGTAATAAAACGACTAAGAAAAATCTATATACGATATTTTAATTAGATATTTGACAAATTCTAAAACTTTTCCTGTTGGGACCTTTTAAAAAAAGCCTTTAAACTAAGTTCATGTTAATTTCTAAAAAAAAATAAAAAATACTACTGTTTATAAAATTTTAAATACATAATCTACCAGAGTACTTGTAAGTGACAACAATGATAAAACATAATGATTGTATATTATCTTTAATCTAGATAACTGTAGAAAAAAAAAAAGCATGGTTACAAAAGCGGTGAATTATGACATTTATATACTGTACTTTTAAGAGTTTTGGTATATGTGACCCTGGACCACAAAACCAGTCTTAAGTCGCTGGGGTATATTTGTAGCAACAGTTAAAAAAACATTGTATGAGTCAAAATTATTGATTTTTCTTTTATGCCAAACATCATTAGGATAGATATTTTGTAAATTTCCTACTGTAAATATATTAAAACTTAATTTTTGATTAGTAATATGCATTGCTAAGAACTTCATTTGGACAACTTTAAAGGCGATTTTTTTAAATTATTTTTTTTGCACCCTCAGATTCCAGATTTTCAAATAGTTGTATCTCAGCCAAATATTGTCCTATCCTAACAAACCATACATCAATGGAAAGCTTATTTATCATTTATTTATGATGTATACATCTCAATTTCAAAAAATTGACCCTTATGACTGGTTTTGTGGTCCAGGGTCACATATGCACAATTTAATACTGACCTAGACCAGTAAAAGTAAATTTTGTCTATTGTTAGTTTATGACACCTAATGCAGTCTCTAGACTTTTAAATTAATACTCAAACTTCTGATAACCGACCAAGTCAGCTTGATTATTGGCAGACAGCAGTGAGCATAAAATATCTTCATGAACACCATGTGTGCCAAATGGGACGTGGCCTATCTCTAATCTCAGCATCACATTGGCCATCTTGCTTTCTATGTATTAGCTGACCACTGCTAAGGATCCTAGCCATATGACGTCACTGATGGGACTCAAAACTAGGATCTTGAGACAGTGAACGTGTTGTGAGCTATGCTAATGTGCAGCACCTGGGGTTCATGACCAGCCTGCGGAAGAAGTACGTCCAGGTGATGTAATCCATGGCGTCTTGTTTTGAGGTGATTTCGCCTGCTGCGATTTCTGCATTCAAGTGGTCGGAGAGCACGCTCAGAAGACTGCAGAAACACAGGAAAGACACCACTTCTGTCATTATCACACAGTCATTTACAGTACTAACATGAAACAGGGAGATTTATGGCTTTATACACACCTAGACTCCACAGGGAACGGCTCGTACAAGAACTTCTTATAGAAGTCCTTCTTGATGTCGTGCACAAGGATAACAGCCTTGCCCTGATCATCTAACTGCGGTCGTCCTGCTCGACCCATCATCTGAAGAACATCTGGAATGGAAATGATGGAGATCAATGACATTGGACAGTCAGCGAAAACACACACACACAAACGTAAAAACAGATGTTACCTGTTATGGGGTAATCCACGTAGCGGCGAGTCTTTCCGTCATAGTATTCTGTGCCCTTCACGATCACCAGGTGAGCAGGGAAGTTGACACCCCATGTTAGTGTGCTAGTTGCAATTAACACCTTAGAGAGAAGTCAAAGGAATATGTAGGGTGTTTTCAATGTTACTTCACCCTATTTTGTTTGTAGGGTTATAGCTGTTTTACAGTAGTGCGACAAAAAAACGGTCTGAGCCCACTAAATGTACTACAGTAGCCATACCGTTTTACATGTGTATGAGTCTTTTACAAACCTGTTGTCCAACAAAGATATTATTTATTGACATGCTTTTTCCCGCTAACTTCATAACATAGTCGAGTGTTTGAAATAACATATTTTTCTGACCAGACGTGGTTTCGTATCACAGAATAAGGCAGCTACCATATATTTTGTGCAATCGCATGTTATTGTCTTCAGGTTTCCTGAGTTAAAATGCCTTTATCTGCGTTTTATTCAGCTACAGCGATCACTGGATACCTTTGTCCATATTAGGGATTTCCTGGAGCGTTACTTCTACTATGCCTATGTGGAGTTTCTGCGCAAGGACGCCCTCCGGCTTTCAGTATTAATTAAACAGTCATTACATGATGTGTGTACTGCTCACAACACCCTATTTTGGGTAAAAATAGGAAAGATAATACTTTTCTCTAAAGAAACAGGATTCCCTAAATTATCGTCATTGATATCGTTATCGCAATAAATAGATATAAATTTAGCAAGTGATACATATATCCTGTGTTTTTTTCCCCTCTCTTTTTTAGCTATTTTTATATTACAATTATCCTTAAAATTGCTTCACAATAAATTGAATAACTAAGGAGTAAAATTTACATTTACAAGTAAAATTCAGTGATTCTTTTTTTTCTTTGAGAAAAACCAAAAGATATAATGAGATGAAATAACATAATTTCAGGTCATGTATTGCTTTATTTAAAACCTTTAGATGTCAGATCAAATCAAACCTGTGAGATCAAGAATTACCCGATTGAGTGTGCGAAGCGAGTGTGAGTGGCACCAGGGTAAATAAGATATTTTGTTCCCAGTTGTTTGAGGTGACGGAGTCTCTGAAACTGAGGAGTGTCAATCATTTGCACCAGCAGAGGGTGCAGCTCAATGTGACCATAAATAGGGTCATTGAAGATCTACAAGACACAAAAGAGCAAATATTATTTATAAAATTTTTTATTGTTCTAGCCAGTCTGAACTAAGAATGTTTTGTCCATTCATATCACACATCTTATACATACAGTTGAAGACAAAATTATTAGCCCCCCTATGACATTTCAGTTCGTTTTCAGATATTTCCCAAGTGATGTTTAACAGAGCAAGGGAATTTTAACACAGAATTTCTTATTATATTTTTCAACTGGAGAAAGCCTTATTTATTTCAATTAGCCTGGAATAAAATAATTATTTAAAAAATGTAAAAATAAATTGCTAAGGTCAATATTATTAGCCCTCTTGATGATCTGTTTGATTGGCTACGGAACAAACCACTGTTGTTCAATGACTTGCCTAACTAACCTAAATTGCCTAATTAACCTAATTAATCGTCTAAGCCTTTAAATTACACTGTAAACTGAGGATTAGTATCTTTCAAAACAACTAGTAAAATAATATGTACTGTCATCATGGCAAAGACAAAAACAAAAAAAAAGAGTTTAGACTTGAGAAAAAGAATTGTTAATGCTCACAAAGGAGGAGAAGCATATACACGTTTATCAAAGTGGTTTCATGTGTCAAGAACAGCCGTGAGAAGTATTATCAAGAAGTTTGAAGAGACCCACACAGTGGAGAACAGAGGCAGGAAGCGAAAGATTTCAAAAACTTTGTAAAGAAAACTATTGAGAGAGGTTTCTAAAGAGCCAAGAACAACTGCCAAGACACTAGTGAATGATTTAGTCAAGTCTGGGATTGATATCTCACCGCAGATGGACACTAGAGGCCCGGACAGGAATGGACTGTGAGGTTGCTGACCAAAAAAAAAACTCCTCTTCTGAAGAAGAGACACTTCCAAGCTAGACTGAAGTTTGAAGGACAACCTGGAGAAAAACTATGTATACTAGAAACGTGTCCTTTGGTCAGCTGAGACAAAAGTAAAGCTCTTTGGCCACAGAGATGTCGCCTATGTTTGGAGTAAGAAGAGACAGGTGCTCAACCCAAAGAACACCGCCTCCAGAGTGAAACATGGCAGTGGGAGTGTAATGCTGTGGGGATGTTTCAGTGCGTTTAGAACTGGGAATCTCGTCAGGGTCGAAGGAATCATGAAAATGAAAGACTACGAGAAGATTTTGAAAGACAACCTGCAACAAAAGATGGTTTGGGTTGACGTTTTGTCTTCCAGCATGATAGCGACTCAAAGCATAGCTCATTTCTGGTGTAGAACTACCTCCAAATGAGCAAAGTGAACGTCCTTGACTGGCCTATACAAAGCCCAGAATTGAATCCAATAGAAAATCTGTGGGGCTCACTGAAGACCAGAGTCCAGGAGACCAACATATCTGGAGGAGCTTGAGAGATTTGCCAAGGAAGAATGAGCTGCGCCTCCTCAGGAGACATACCTGAAACTTGTTGAGAGCTACAACAAACAACTAAAGGCTGTTATCAAGCAAAAGGGATACACCATTGACTATTAACATCAGAGGGCTAATAATTTTGGCCTGTAGACTTTTTTTATTCTTGGTTATAATTTTGTTTCTATTTGTATTACAAACATTCCAAGCTTCCTAAATAAACTATTATGTTCAGAAATGCTGTGTTGAAAAAAAAATCAGTTTTTATAGGGGGCTGTCCTTGACTGGCCTGCACAAAGCCCAGAATTGAATCCAATAGAAAATCTGTGGGGCTCACTGAAGACCAGAGTCCAGGAGACCAACATATCTGGAGGAGCTTGAGAGATTTGCTAAGGAGGAATGGGCTGCAACTCCTCAGGAGACATGCCTGAAACTTGTTGAGAACTACAACAAACAACTAAAGGCTGTTATCAAGCAAAAGGGATACACCATTGACTATTAACATCAGAGGGCTAATAATTTTGGCCTGTAGACTTTTTTTATTCTTGGTTATAATTTTGTTTCTATTTGTATTACAAACATTCCAAGCTTCCTAAATAAACTATTATGTTCAGAAATGCTGTGTTGAAAAAAAAATCTTTTTATTCTTGGTTATAATTTTGTTTCTATTTGTATTACAAACATTACAAGCTTCCTAAATAAACTATTATGTTCAGAAATGCTGTGTTGAAAAAAAAATCAGTTTTTATAGGGGGCTAATAATTTTGTCTTCAACTGTACACCTCTTATACCTCTTAAAATAATTAAGCCTTTTGATAATTAAGACCACTTAAGATACGTTTTGTTGCCTTTAATTTGATCAAACTGAATTTTAATTTGAATGGGACCCTTTTGCCATAACACAAAATTCTTCTATTTCAAATTAATGCTGTTTTTTGAATGTTTCTTGAGCAGCGAATCAGCATATTCGAATGATTTCTGAAGCATCATGTGACACTGAAGACTGGGGTAATGATGCTGAAAATTCACTTATGCTATCACATAACTAAATAGCATTTTACAATGTATTCAAATAGAAAACTGCTATTTTAAATTATAATAATATTTCACTGTATTTTTAATCAAATAAATGCAGTCTTGCTGAGCATAAGGGACTTCTTTAAAAAATATCCTTGGAGTGCCTGTGTTAACTGAACTTCAGATCTGCTTCACATGCTAAATGCTTTTGCACTGCTATCATATTGATGTATGAAATATCACATTTGCATTATATCAACATAAACATTTATGATTTTACAGCCAGGCCACAGAAGACATAAACCCACGAGAACGGCAAGCTGCATTAAGGAGAGCGTTTCGTTTGGATTTGATTTGAATAAATCAATTCATCTCTCATCACTCAAAAATGGCAACGAAGCTTCTCCAAGAGTATATTTATGATTCTTTTATAATCTCTCAGCTGACAGCTATTTGCCCAAACCTAGTTCATATATTCAATTTATTCCAAAACGCTTTGGGGATCAGCGTGGAAAAGGTTGATCTGCTGGTGAATCACACATCACCTAACAGCAGGTCTCACCTGGATCTTACAGTTGACAAAGAGCTCCTCCACAGTCTTCCTGTCTCGCTCGTGAAGTCCCGCGTGATGCATCCCGATCCCATACGCCAGGGTCAGCTTCAGGTTTGACTCTCTTATAGTGCAGATGATATCGTTCATCTAACAAGACACACAGACATTAGAAACCCTGGCAGGCAATATGCACTTTCCTCATAAAAAAGAAAAAGAAAAGAAAAAACAGAAACAAAAGAGATGGAAATGTTAGGACGGGCAACAGTGGAAACAAATGGAGGGAAGTGCTGTTAGATGTGAGATGGACAGCTAACGGCAGCCGGCTGTCACTCAAACAGCAGGGTTTCAGGCCGTTACATGCTTCAGTGCAGTGAAACAGCGGGACGCCCCGTATATCACTGGAGCTCACGCGCGTGAACCTCACTACTGCAGGCCTACAGCCGAGGAACAGGCCATCTAAAAATAAAAACCCTGTCTCTCATGTTGTTTCAAACCTGTATGCAGTTTTTTTCCCCCTTCAATGGAACACAAAAAGAGACATTTTGAAGAATCTTAACTATGCTTTTTTCCACAAAATATCAGTACCATAAAATAAATAATTAAATAAAACTAAATAAAGAAAGAAATCTTTAAAAAGCACTATGAAAATAGTATAAATATATATTCCGTCATCTTAAGACATTGTTATTTTTTTTTTAAGTTCTTAAAAATATCTTTTTGTGAAAATGTAAGATGTAAGTCCGTAAGAAATGTTCTTGAAAGACGTTGCTATTTATTTGGTCAAAAATAAAGTAAAACCAGTAATACTGTGAAATATTATTATTATTATTAAAATAGCGTTTTTCTATTTGAATATATTTTAAAATGTAATGTATTCCTGTGCTGCAGAACAGTCATTCCCTTTCATGGGAACTTCGAACTGCGTCCTCAAATACTTCATCGAATTTATCCTGCTAAGCATGTTTTGGAAAGATTTAAGCTTAATATTTCGTATACCTGTGAATTTTGTGGTCAAGAAAAATAAACTATTTTGCATCTTTTTTTTCATTGTATTTACTCGAGATTATTTTGGAAGGATTTGGAATTCTATATTAACAGAACAATTGAGTGTATGATAGAAATTTGTATATTTGATGTACTTTTTCATACAGAAAACGAAAATTTGAATTGTAAAGAACAACATATTATACATTTGTTTATTTTGTTAGGAAAATTCCATATACATAAGAAGAAGTGGGCTCAATGTAAACCAAATTTTGCACATTTTATAAATGACTTTAAATTATATGTAAATCTCTTAGAACAAACAAAAAACAAAAAAGCACTGAAAACATGTAATGCTCTGAAAGCATTGAACTTTATGTAATTTTCTTCCTTTTTTTCTTTTTTTTCTCTGGCAGCTAATAATGTTAATTTGATAATGTGAATATGTATTACCTCATGTTCTTGTGGCATTAAATTAATAAAGCATTAAAAAAAAAAACTCACATTGGCGTCCTTTGTTTAGTCACGAGGCGTTAAACGTATAAACGATAATCGTCCCGGTGTGCACAAGCCTTAAGAATGTTGAAATGCTTAATACTTGTGTAAAAACCATGATCCCTTTTTTCAAAACTCTTTAATGAATAGAAAGCACAACTGTTATTTTGGAATATTAATGACGAAAATGACAGGCTTTACTGTCACTTGTGATGAACTTAATGGATCATTGCTAAATAAAAGTATAAAATTCATAAATTCATTAATAAATAAATAAATAAATGACCTCAAACTTTTGACAGTTGTATGTTTGTGACTTGTAAAAAGTAATGAATAATAATAATGAAAGCAAATAGCCTAAATTATGACAGAATCTTAGTTGGGTGAACTCTTTTAAACCAGACTTGAGTATAATTTTTTTGTCCTACACAGATATAAAAGTATTAAAAGGCACCCTTCCCTATTCTCTGCACGTTACATGTGTGATGTCTTTTATTGGGTCTTTAACAGGGTAGGCTCATAAAAGACATGCTTTATGGGGCTGCATGCCTTTACACACAGTCTGTGTAACAGAAAAATAGATCACTAACATCAGTATCTGCCTCATAAACGCCTGCTGCTCAACACAATTCAAACAGTCAAACCAAATATATGTTTTATACAAATTGTAATTTTTGGGTGAACTATCCCTTTAAGAATCATACTGAGGGAGTTGTCATATATTGTCACATACAAAATCCACTATAGAATCAATTCTACATAAACCTATTATTTCATTCAATTGAAAGTCAAATCCAAAGGTTGAAATTGATTCCACTCCAGGGACTCTCTTCTCGTAGAGAGACTATTTAAATCGTAAAAGCTCTGAGAGACATTTGTAAAAGTTTAACTTCAGCACAATGGAATGCAAAAACAGGTTTGGATCCGGAATTCTAAAAGGCAGACAATCCATATCGAAACTTGTTAGTTTGGTAAACTAATGACAAACATATTACACAATATATTTATGTTTTTATCATATTATCATAAAACACTGTCTGAATTTCTAGCAATAGCGCTGTAGTAACTTGACTATTATTTGCATAGTTAAAGTTATATACAGTATGTGTATTGCCTTGCTTAAAATGATTTTTTTTTTATCTAACTGTTTATTATTTTATTTGACGCTACCAGTTTAATTAAAACGTGTATATTTTTTAGTACTTGCTAAGATGTGAAATTATGTCTTCATAAACATGTCTTTACATTTGTTTTTTCTTCTCAGTTCCAGTATTTATAGAGGAACACAATTATTGTTTTTAGAAATAAGAATTGAAAACATAAATCAAATTGACTCTGTAAATTACAAAACCCAACATTAGAATCATTTCCAAACGTTTTGGAATTGAACAGCACTAATAAGCAATGTGCAATTTGTAAATTGTGTGTGCATATATATTTACAAATAAATGCATATATATATATATATATATATTTACAAATTGCACATTGCTTATTAGTGCTGTTCTCAATCAACAAGCACTAGATTCATTGAACTAATTCACTGTTTCGTATGATGATTCACAAGTAAATACATTGTGAAATGCACCTTTTCAGATTTCTCTGTGGGGAGAACACAAAAACTGCTATATTTATATTTATGATAAACATTTTGCAGTCCGAATGGAACCAATCTTAGGTCAAAATCTGAACCGCGGTTCGCTAATTGGTGACCTCTGCACTTCAACATTAAAAGGCAGTTTGCTGACATGAATGTGTGTATGTGTTCAATCAAACACATTAATAATGTATTTCCGCTCTCTGTACCCTTTGAATGTGTGTGTATCATGCGTATACTATTAAAGAAATTATCACCTCCGTAAGGCTGCAATTTTTATGTGATTACTTTGTGATTGGGATGAGAAAACCATTCCTTTTTTTCTGACTGGCTCTCTAATCGAGTGCTTTGAAACTATTAGCACACATCTGTGATGGCGAGCAGAAACAAGCTGTTTGTTCACATCTTGAAATGATCTGAAGGCATGCAGTGGAACGGAAAGAGGAATTTAATGAGAGATGACACAGGCTTTTGCACCAGAATCTGCGCTGGGCCGTACTGTAATCACCGATGAAGAGATACTGAGCTTCTTCAGATTGTGCAATTGAGGAAGAGGGGATATAAGACAGAAGAGAGAGAAAGAACCAACAGTGTTTAGCAATGGAAAAGAACCGAGGCAGTGATCGAGTAAGTCCTATTCACACGCTGAGCGATGCGAGACTGTTACAAATTGCAAACAAGATTTATCAGAAATGTCTGCATGCCTGAACAAAAATGAAAGGCATCCAATACAGTTTTCTCAGAACTATCATTTTTCAAACTGTGGCAGTAATTTAATGCTTCACAACCACAATGTATTAATATAGTTTTAGACTTTAGGTAGCACTTTACAATAAGGTTGCACTGTACATTTTAACATTAGCTATACTAAATAATTTAGTTTTTTACATTCAAACATTAGCTAATGTATTATGAACAAACATGAATGAACAATTTTAAATTAACCTAGATTATTGAATCAAGGAAAGATCATCTTGTACTTCAATGTACTCCAATCTTCAGAAAACACACGATCCTGACAAAAGGTATATTGGTTGTTATTTGTTTGGTGCAAATTAAAATAACAATAACCTTGCAGTGAAAATTATGAAGTTCTTATGTTAATTACGCTACTCTTTTAAGAAAGTAATGTGTTAGGTTACTTTTGCATTACTTTTTTCTATCCTCATCTGTCTCTTTCAGACCATTACGGTGGGTTTGCTTTCTTATTTTTTTCTTTTTTTTGTTGCACAATCTATTTTATATTTTGCAAGTGTACAACAAATGCAATGCAAAAAAGCAAAACTAGAATGACAACCCCATTTCTGCTAAAATACACAACGCCTGCGCACCCTACTCTCGTCTCGATTTCTCTCAACATGGGAACAAGAGAGACGTCAGTCAATAAATGCGTTACTTGTTTAAAAAAAGCAACTGATATTTTGTTGTAAATGTAAAAAGTAATGCATTTACTATTTTACTGAAGAACTAACATGGTTACGTATCAACACTGTTGAGGATGACTTCTGACCTCTCTCTCATCCTGGTGGAGCCACTGTTTGGGGTCGTCTTCCGTAGCCAGAAACGCAATGAGGTCCAGAGCCGTGAGCCGCGTCTGCCGGTGCGATGACACAAATATGACGACCGGTTTGGCAGGAGAATGCGTGCGGATGGCTGCAGGACAGTGGAAAAACAGACTGTAAGAAATATGAATTTAGCAGATCAAAATGAATGAAAGATATAAATAAAACAACAACGTCAACAAAGTCAATATAGTAGGATAAAACAAAGTAACAATTTTACTAAGAATAATTTGTAATTTGTCTGGCGTTGCTTTAAGGCAAGTCAGTTCAGCTGGAGACCATATGAATGTTACATCCCTGGGGCATCTATCACGTATGAATACAATTTCAGCTCCCATCTACTGTACTTGAATGGGAAGGACCAAAATCTCCAAAACTGTTTGCCAAGATTGTGTTCCAATAGCATATTTCAAATCAGCAATAATGACAAATGAACAATAAACAGATCAAGAACTAAAGTGTATGAGTATGGATCCTTTTAACATTTATGCGGTTTTTAGAAACAGAAACCATCATAGTTGGGTAAACTTCTTAAGTGATTAATGGAAACTAGAACAAACCCGATTTTATGTTTTCATTTGATCCAATAGCAAAGGATCAAATGCATTACATTTACATTTACATTACATTTAGTCATTTAGCAGACGCTTTTATCCAAAGCGACTTACAAATGAGGACAATAGAAGCAATCAAAATCAACAAAAGAGCAATGATATGCAAGTGCTATAACAAGTCTCAGTTAGCGTAACGCAGAACACATAGTTGTACACGCATTATAGTGCATTCTAATGACTTTCAAAAAGAGGAAAACAATATCAAGAGCTTGATTATGGTAGTTAAATATTCGATTTGATGTCACTTCCTCAGCCATTGTATTACTGTATTATAAAAACTCACACAGCAGCTTTAACTAGTTTTCTGAAATTTAATGGCAAGGCTATATAACACAAAGTTTAGTCTTACATGTGTTAATTACATTTTTCAAAAATGAAAATATAAAGGACTGTTACAATGCTTCATGCTATTTTTTTGATGTTAATACTATGGTAAAATGTGGAAATGCGTCATCACAGTCTGCAAAAAGAGTCTATTTTATAGTTAACTTTAAAGGGATAGTTCACCCCCAAATTGTAATTTTGTTACAATTTACTCAACCTCAAGTCATTCGTACTCAACCTGTATGAATTTATTTCTTCTGTTGAACACACACACACACACACACACACACACACACACATATATTTTGAAGAATGTGTAACAGTTGTTGGCTCCATTGACTTCTATAGCATTTATTTGCCATACTATGGAAGTCAATGGTGACCAACAACTGTTACCCACATTCTTCAAAATTTCTTCTATCCCTTTAAGGCGGACTTCCATCACTATCCACCATACTGAGCGTCACAATTTCTTCCATTCTTTTCGAGAATATTCAAATATATTGTAGCACAAATGATAAAATTTAGGTCACACAAATGTATAATTTAGAACACTTGAAATGAAGCATACATGATTACAGAATTCGCATGTTACTACTTCTTGTAGCCAACCTTGGAAGACTGGTTTGTTCATGCTGGCCATACGAGGGCAATAATGCTGCCCCGGAAAGCCCTGGATGTGAACCTCCAACGGCACTAGGCGAACAGAGGGCCGGAAATTAAACAGTCCCACCTGAAAGAGACACAGACAGAGATGAATAAGGACGGGGCCACAAAACAGAGCAAGACAAACAGGCCCAGAAAGTGAGAAGATGCAAAGAAAGACAGTAATACAGCGAGCGATGGAGTGCCCAGCTGGCTGTGTGCCTGACAGAGTGGCCCATCTGGGGGTAATTACAGCCTGTCATTGTCCCCTGTCCCACAACTGCGCTCTCACACAAGTGGCCCGGGCCTGGGTGCGTGTGCGCACATATTTAAAGGGCTGGATAATGGATTGGGCAGCTAGAGACGCGCCTCAGTCCAAACAGCACACGTCAGATTTATGGAGAGCCCCAGCCCTTCCTTCCCCGTCTGTCTAGCAGGGTGACATTTCAGCAATAGTAAAACTAGGTTTACATAACCACTGCAGTCTGTCCTGATGCGACCACAGCGCCAACATGCTTCTACACGCTGGGAGAGGGGTGCTGCTTATTTATAGACCCTTGCGCGCTCATACGCATTTATACACAGAATGACCGACAGAACGTTCGGTCGGCTATCTGTAATGGAAACTGGATGAAAATGATGGTAGCGTTAGTACAGTGTTACAGATAATATCGTTATTTGACTTCATCCCTAATCATTATGGGTGCAAGTAGAGCATGATTCCACCGAAACAAGACCCATCAATTACATTCAACATTAAATATAGCATTTGAGGGCCAAGATATTTTTTGGGCTTGATTTGAACTGCCGTGAATCATATGTAAATCACATCAAACCTGAGAAGAGGAAAGAGCACTGATCCTGAAAATATTAATTTGTCTATATATAAGAGTCTATGGACGGATTCCAAAAGCGATTTGAATATCAAGTCTTTCAAATGTAATAGATAGGGATGTGGTGTTAAAAGGTTATGTACGTGGAATTTGAGATGAGCTAATAGATGCAGGTTGCGAATTGTGGTGGGTTTCTAACCTGTCCGATGCCTAGCCAGTCGACTAGATCCCGTGCATTAGCCAGCGCGGTGGACAGTCCCACTATTCGCACTTGTTTTGAGGTGTGCGATGAGATAAAGTTGGTTCTGGACACAATCTGTCCTCACCTGTGAAGTCAAAGAAAATTTACACATTTTCAAATAAAGTCAAGTCACCTTTATTTATATAGTGTTATGTACAATAGAGACTCTTTATAGTAATAAAACCAAATAAGGAAGAAGTAACAGAATAAGAAGGGCTGGGCGGTAAAACAATAATGATAATTATCGCAATATATTTTTCCGCATGATACAAGCAGCACGAAACTGCGTAAACGGCACCACACGGACCAATTATCAGCTCGGCGCAAGCAGATCCATTTACACTCTGATCGGTCTCGATCACACGACCAGCATTTGGAGATCCAGCAAGAAGCGTCTGAATTCACTGAAGAACACAAATGTCTCTGTGATTTCGTTTAAAGCCAGATGAAACAGCGCTGATGATCTCAACAGCACTGACAAGCACAAGAAACACGGTGCCATGATCAATCCCGTTAGAAGGCTTTTACATGGATTTACTGTAGTAACGCTAACTGCACCATGGTACTGTGGCAGAAATGTGGGATATACATATGGAAGTTTATTATATTAGTAATTTTTACATGTATTAAATGTATTAAAGTAAATGATGTTATTAGGCTATAACATTTGTGCATTTGTATTTATACTAAATGTATTTAGGCTACTGTTTTTCGTACAAATACCATCGTATATTCATACATTTTACCATGGTAGTGAGGTGTTACAGTATGTATGGTTTTACCTTTGGTCATCATGATCTAATTGTGTGATACTATAGATAACCAATGGTTAATTTGAATAAAAGTAGAGTCCTAACTCAACAGTCAGAATATTTAAATTTGACCCTATTAATATGAGGTTGTTACTGTTTTTACGAATGTTACCGTTTTTGTTAATGAACATCAATTTACATTTGCATCGTGCCATCAAATTCAGGGAACACAAACCTGAAAGTAAGAACTTAATTTCTATATTTTGTTAAGGAAAAAAAAAGATTTTTCTTAAGTACTCGCGCATATTTTGATGTACAAAAACTATTTTATTATTATTATTATAAATTGTAACTAAGATTTGTTAAATGATCACCAGTTTGACAAATGTTTGTCATGTTATGAAAAGTTATAAAAGTTAAGAAAAAGTAGTTCACTGCAAGCATTAACATTAAGCATTGTGAGCCTAGTTTTATTTCATATGTATATAAGCATTTATGTAGGTCTTGACAAAATAATCAAACTAATGCAGCCCTGTGGAGAACAGTACTCCTTGTATGATGAATTATATTTAAAATTATATTTCATCCCTTAAGATGAAGAGTCCTGAAGGAGGCTAAAGGATGAAGGGAGACCCTTAAATCAGTCTATTAAATCAAGAACTGCCCATACATGTGTGTAAATGCATGCAGATACTCCTGAGTAAAGGGGCATTATCACTGTTATCCAACTACACATGGTTCAGGACTTGTGTTTTCAAGAAGGACTGAAGCTGTCCAATTCATTTATGTCAAGGTCCTTGACATTAATACATTGCTAGCAGCTATACTACACAGGCAAGCATATGTGGACACCTGAACTCTAGACTCATGTGCTTGTTGAAGATTTAATTTCAAAACCATGGGCATTAACAGTGGGTTTGTTTGACCCTTTGATGCGGTATAATGGCTTCCACTCCTCTGGGAAAGTTTACCATGTGATGTTGGAACGTGGCTGCTGAAATCTGCTCCCATTCAGACAGAAGAGCATCAGCGATGTTAGGCAATGGGACCTGGCATAAATAAAGGTGTTCAAAAGGATTTCAATTCTGGACTTTGTGAAGGCCAATCAAACTCTTACACCAGACATAGTACACCATTTCTATACAGACCTTGCTTTGTGCACAGTGGCACTGTTAAGCTAGAACAGAAAAGGTAAAGCCCATTCTTCAAAAAAAATAAAATAAAAATGTTTAAGGATATTCCATGGGTGTTATTCCATGCATTGGGTTAGATACAAGAGGATATCCACATAATTGAAATTAGTAGATGATGTCCACATAAGGCCATGCAGCGTGAACTCTTTAAAGGGATAGTTCACCCAAAAATGAAGATTCTGTCATTAATAACCCTCATGTCGTTCCAAACCTGTAAGACCTTTGTTCATCTTCAGAACACAAATTAAGATATTTTTGATGAATTCCGAGAGCTCTCTGACCCTCCCATAGACAGCAAGGGTACTACCACGATCAAGGCTCAGAAACGTAGCAAGGACATCGTTAAAATAATCCATGTGACAACAGTGGTTTAAACAGAATTTTACGAAGCTGCGAGAATACTTGTTGTGCGCAAAGAAAACAAAAATATCAACTTTATTCAACAATTCATCTCCTCCGCGTCACCCTATAGCGCCATTTTTGGAGAGTATCACATACGTAAACAGTGTATGCAACGTATGTACGTTCCCAATGCTGAAGATCCAAGAGCTCTGGAATGAAGCAAATTAAAATGGTAATCTATAAAAGAACATTCGCATGGCTAATTCATTATAAAACACACATTTGAGTTGAGTCTGAAGCCTCAGGTTTATTTCAGATGTGATCACATTGGGACCACTGTGGTTGCTTATACAAGGCCTGTTGGTCCCATGCATTTCTATGCTCTCACTGTGGTGAGGTGATGATGGAATTAGTGGCATTTGCAAAGCAAGCAACACTATTACTCCCACTCATACACTCTTAAAAAATAAAGAAGTTTTCACAGCAATGCCACAGAGGAACCATTTTTGGTTTCCCAAAGTAAAGGCTCTTAAAGACGTTAAAGATTCTTCATAGAACCCATAGATGCCAATAAACAAACTTCCATTTTAAAAGTGTATCTTAATTTTTAAAAGCATTAACTTCTGCACATAACTTTGTCCTGCATCACTTGTGCTACAGACATAACTGCAACTTATTGAGGAGCACTATTGGATGTAAAACTTTCTTCTGGCACACTGTGAAACAATCTCATAGACTAAAGTCTGGAGCACACAAACAATTCTGGGATTGCAAAGGAATTCTACTGTCGTAGGGTAAAATCGTGAATGGTCTTTATGGTGAATCTTATGGCACTTTTCCACTGCATGGTACGGCTTGGTACAGTTCACTTTTGGGGGGTTTTCCACTGGGTACAGTACCTGGTACCTGGTACTTTTTTTAGTACCACCTCGGTTGGGGTTCCAAGTGAACCGTACCGTTACCAAAACGTGACGTGTAAACTCTGCTGATCACGGATTG
>NW_015652287.1:601840-607372 GCF_001515625.1 Sinocyclocheilus rhinocerous | reverse complement strand
CCCCATCTAAAGCGGTACTTAACTGCAGTGGAACCGCAAACTGTGCCGAGCCGAACCGTGCCGTGCCGTACTGAGCCGTACCGAGCCGAGTCGTACCACGCAGTGGAAAAGCGCCATTAGACTGTAGCATTTTTGTTACTTGAAATAAAATTAACTGAAATATAAAAAAAAAAGCTGTTTGCCAAGACAACATTTCTTATTTTCGTTCAACTTAATGTACTATGAAAATATTTAAAAGTAATCCAAGTAAAAACCTAATAAAAATAACAATCACACAACAAACTACTAACATTTTAACTAAATTGACTATTTTAAAACACTAAAATGAACTATTTTACAACATTAATAAAAATTATAATAGTATGTCAACTAAAATAACACTGTTTCATAAGAATTTCAAGAAATTTCTCCTAAATAACAAATAAAGTAATTAAAGGACGAAGCTGTTCACAGCTTGAAATATGATTGTGTATATTTGGAACACACTTGTGTGAGATGCTGGAAGTTGATGATATACACAGCTTCAGAGCCCAGCCAGCGGTCAGACACGGCTCGGATGTAATACTGAGAAGGCATGGGCTCAACGATGGGTATAGTGAAGACCACCTGCTGGGGCTCTCCACTCACAACCTGACAGTGCCAGAGGGAATATATGATTAGAAACGCACAACGCAGTGCATTTCACATTTCTGGCTCACTGAATGACATTGTGCGATGTGTCGTCTTCATTAAAGAACCACATGTACTGTCATTAATCTAATCTCCATGCTTTGCAAAATAAAAAAATAAAAATTAGGATTTTTCACAAATATTCGGTTATTTTAGCATTATTTATATAGTTATTATAGCATTTATGAATATATTGATAAGCTAATTTTTATATTTTTGGTTTTCATTTTAATTTTTGTAATTTTGCTACGTGCTTTTGTCATTTTATTTTCTATTTAGCTGTGATTTTTTTTTTAATCTCATATTTCTTCATTTTAATACTTAAACGTATTTTAGTCAGTTGCCAAAGCAAAACATTTAGTTTCTGTTTTTTTTTTAGTTGAAGTTTTATGTATTATTTGTAATTTTTTTGCTTAATTTCAATGAGCAAAAAGCAATTTTTAATAGTTTTAGTTTCAACGTTTTAGTTGTGCTGAATATATACCAAAACTTGTACTACAATACAATAACAAAACTGTAGATATTACATTTAAAGGTGAAGTGTGTAATTTAATGCTACTTTTCCAGTATCTTCATGCTGTGATCTGGTATTTGGGTTAGCTCGTGTCAGGAGATGTATATGTATCTTTACCTGTTTCTTATGCAGAAGGAAGTACTCAGAGTGGTAGATGTGGTCGTTGATCAGATCCTCCACCCATAACCACCAGGGCTCTCCCACTGAGCCATGGACCTGAGCAGGACCAGATGTGAGGTGTCATAAAAGTGATACAATGAAAATACAAAATACAAAAAAACCCAAAAAAAAACATGCTTTTTTTTTTTCAAACAGATGTCCATTTATAAGTTCACAGTAACAAAAAACCTTCATGAAAGTGGAAACTACTGTTTCCATGGAAACCACATGACCAAACTTACACTACGGACACCAAACCACATGAGAATGATAAATATATCATTCCTATTACACGAGAAACAGAAAAACTTTACAGAAGACTTCTTGTACTTCTAGTATCAGTGGTCTGATACAAAATACAAAAAAATGTGGTCCCACTTTATATTAAGTGGCCTTAACTACTATGTACTTACATCAAAAATAAGTACAATGTACTTATTGTGTTCATATTGTATTGCAAAACACTTTTGCTGCTATTGAGGTGGGATACAGGTAAGGTTAGGGACAGGTTTGGTTGTATGGGTAGGTTTAAGGGTGGGTAAACATGTATGTACACAATAAGTGCATTGTACCAAATGATTAATTCAAATGTAAGTACATAGTTGTTAAGGCCACTTAATATAAAGTGGGTCCAAAAATGTAATACAATAAATAATAATAATAATATCACAGGAATTTGACATTCAGATCTCTCAACGACAGCACGTGAACTCTTGCTAATCATCATCAGAGCCCTATAGAGAATATAGAGAGATCTGTTGATATAGAGATCTGTTGTATTAGATGGCTTGCATTTAGCACTAAAGTGAGTGAAATCTTTATAGTCTGTTGAGTTGTAGCCTGGTTTACATTACAGCGAGTGATATACGTATTGTCAGGCAGCTCGGATTTTGCATTAAAGCATCTGAATGACCAGAGAGCTTTTTCACTTTGCACATGGTGTGAGTAAATCTGCCTTGAGCTGTTTGATCTGAATCTGAATCACACAGCTTTATTCACATTAGGGATCGGAATTAAAGCCTGCTGGTGAACGGCATATATCGCACATTTTTCAACATGCACTGAAAACATTTATGAAATAAAACATGATTCCAAAAACATAAATCTAATCAAGAGCAAAGGTAAAATTGCACAGCTAACTGAACTGAAATAAGTTAATACATAAAAAAAATAAAATAAAATTGAGATAATACATTTATGAGTTTGTCATAGAGAAAAAGTGGTTAATGAACAGATGCTGCTTCAACAATGACAGTACAAAACAAAAATATGTTTTTTTTTAGATCTTTTTTTAGACAGCAATGTATGTAGCATGTAGTTCAGTAATATTCAAATCCTACTGAAATGACTACTGTAATATAAAGTGTGAATAATTTTGTATAGATATTAAATGTATTAAACAGGGGTATGTATATTAGCATGCCTATTATTAACATATAGGCTGTTTATTAGTACTTATAAAGCATTTATTCTACATGACCGTATTCTACATCCCTAATCCTACCCAATACCTAAACTTAGCAACTACCATACTAACTATTAATAAGCAGCTAATTAGGAGTTTATTGAGGCAAAAGTCGTAGTTAATGGTTTGTTAATAGCGAGAATCGGACCTTAAAATAAAGTGTGACCAAATATTGTACCTAAATAATAAATTACATCAGGGTTCAACATTTTGGGATTGGCATAAATTCTCTTATGCTCACCTAGGCTGCATCTATTTGATAAAAAATACAGTAAAACAAGTAATATTTGGAAATATTATTATAATTTAAAATAGCGGTTTTCTATTTGAATATATTTTAAAATGTCATTTATTACTGTGATGCAACGCTGAATTTACAGCAGCCATTACTCCAGTCTTCAGTTTCACATAATCCTTCAGAAATCATTCTAAAATGCTGATAATATGCTTAGTATAGCATTTCTTTGGTCCCACTTTATATTAGGTGGCCTTAACTACTATGTACTTACATGCAAATATAAGTACAGTGTACTTATTGTGTTCATATGAGGTGGGATACGGGTAAGGTTATAGGGACAGGTTTGGTGTTATGGGTAGGTTTAAGGGTGGGTTAAGGTGTAAGGGATGGGCTAACAGTATAATCATAAGTGTAATTGCAGAAATTAATTACAAATGTAATTACATACAGGTATTTTTTTTTTTAAATATAAGTACAATGTAAAAATATGTATGTATACAATAAGTGCATTGCACCAAATGATTAATTTAAATGTAAGTATATGACCCCAAATTTTTGGTTGGTAGTGTACTGTATGTATTATGTATTATATTTATATACATGACCTACTGAGTGGATTAATGCAGCGTTAACGATGCATTCATGTGGCAGAGCGCAGGTCATGCTCAGAGCATGTTGGCGGGTGATTAGTGTTGGCTGATGGTCATCCAGCTGTTGGGTGTCACGCTGGACGAGTTATGGTCACACAGGAGTACCAGGCACAGAGCGGCCCATCTGTGGCCCATCACAGCACTGGCCCTCAAGAGAACAATAGCAACAGATCTGGGCCTATTCAAGCCTTTGTGCTCTTAAACACAGGGGAGGAGATGGACAAATCAATGACTCCTTCAGCTCCTCCTGCCTAACCTACTGTGAGTGTGTGTGTGTGTGTGTGTGTGTGTGTATGCGTGTGTGTGTGTGTTACGGTGAGGATATGTGCAATTGTAAATAATGTGCTCAGTACAAACATATGTCACAACTAAACATTACTATCTATTAATTCCCAAAGGCCTCATCATTCTATTTCACCAAAACACGCTTTTAACTGTTTTTAATTACATTTAGAAAATGCAGCTTATATATTTAGTCTGACATAATATACAGCTTTATAACTTTAAAAATAAACTGCAACCAAATTGCATGAGGATTCAGGTTTATCTCACAATTTTAGGGAAGGAAAAAAAAGAGGAATTCACAAAAGCACATTTTTGACAAAATCAGGTTGAGTACTAAAATGATGCCATGATGTTAAATCTATATACATATTTATTTTGTCACAGTTTTGACTTTTGTTGTTTTTTAAATAATGGCTTACTTTCTTAATTTATGACTTATGTATCTCAACTTTTTGTTTGTAATAATTTTGACTTTTTATCTAAAAAATGTCATTATTTCAACATTTTAATCTCATAATTTTGATTTAGCATGTCATCATTTCTTACATCCTATCTGCAATGCCTGTAATGTTATACTTTAAAACAAGTTACTGATTGAGATGAATTTTCTGCTATTAAATTATTATTTTTTTGGCTCATCTGTGGACAAGCGTGCATTACAGTTTGGGATCTTCTGGTCTACGGAATTGAAAATCCAGATATTCCAAAGACTAACAGCAGCATGGAAAGTCCTGGGTATGGTTGCCATGGTTACCTGGTCATTCCACCTGAAGTCCGGGGTGATGCTGAGGCGTACGCGCAGGACAGTGCGTGTGATTGGCTGAATGCTGGACTCCATCAGGATCTGATGAACACACTGCTTCACCTTCAGCCCGATGTTCACGTGATGCAACATGTGACCTGTGCACACACACACACACAAAATGAAGGCAAAACATGGAATATCTGACCTTAAATGCCTACAATAAATTCTAAAACTGACAAATCCACAAAATGTTCTTGCGTCAGACCAACCGATCTCATCTTTGCCCATGTCTCTGAGTTTGTCCACCGTGAGGTTCCTCTCCTCCATTCTAGACAGCACTGAAGGGGGCAGAGCGCTGAACTGTTGCAGCAGGTGGGACGCTTGTCAATCACTTTACACAGGTTCAGCAGGCGGTAGGTCATAGCCGGCCAGCGCTTCCTCAGAGCGATCTCAAACAGAGCCCGCACGATACGAGCAGCATTCTGCACCAAAAAGACAAAGAGACTCTCAATCACACAATCAAGTATGTCAGTGCTCTTGGTCTGCACAGAGGACATGTACACACTGCAGATAAATATGACTGCTGTTTATCCTGTTCTGAGAGTGACATGCACATTCTTGAACCAACTAGCTGTTATTATACTGTTATAAACTGAACTGTTTTTTTTTTTTTAAACTAGTTGGTTATAAATAGTTGATATTGTCATTATAAATACAGTTAATACATTACAATAAATACAATAATTGAAGAAAAAAAAATAATACATTATATATATATATATATATACATATATATATATATATACA
>NW_015652287.1:597555-601679 GCF_001515625.1 Sinocyclocheilus rhinocerous | reverse complement strand
TATATATATATATATATATATATATATATATATATATATATCAGAGAAAATATACGTGTCTCCCTTCCCCAGATGTGATGCAAACAAATCACAGGAAAAGAGGTACAGGTCTGTACTCATTTGCATATTATCTTTTTTTTTTTCTTCACCAAAGTTGCTCCTACCTATGGAAGAAAAAGGTAAATAATCATCAAAACATAATAATGATATAAGAAGTCGAAATGATGACATACTAATTATGAAATGAGTCAAAATCATGACATAAGTCAAAATTGTGAGATACAATTAATAATTTCAAGTGTTAATGTCACAATGTTTTATATCATAATAATGACCTTGTACATTACTTATGTATGAAAACTTAAATAGTTTTTGTTTTATTTTTTCTCATAATTATGATTTAGCAAAATGTTGGTTTATGCAATAAATATTACTTTTTATCTCATAGTTATGACATGTCTCATAATTTCGACTTAATAATGGCTTAGCATCTTAGTATATGACTTTTGTGTCTTACGTATATATATTTTGTCTCTTTTATATATCTCAACAAATGAATTCTCATAATTTAAAGTTTTTGTTAGGATTTTATCTAATAATATTTACTTAGTATTTACATTTTTTTAATCTTTTTGATAGAGCATATAGTTTAAACTTTCAACTTTTTATGTCATAACTATTACTTTGTATATCAATTTATATTTTCTGCCATAATGCCTTAGCATGTCATAACTGAATCTTAGCTTTTTACCTTTTTATATGACTTGGTGTCTCATAATTAGAATTTTTCCAAAACATGTTTTTTTCCTAATGTAGAAGAAATGTGCTTCCATGCCTAGCTAGGTTCAGAGAAACTCTTGTGTTTTTTTGTTTACTGGTTTGCATGCAATCAGAGATTATTTTAAGAGCATTTGGTACGTGCATTTTAGAAATACCTTATTCACAGGCATATTAGTCACCTAATTATGATTCATTTATTGCACAACTAAAAAAAATTTCTGTTAATAAGAGGTTACTGAAATAAAGTGAGCTGTATTCAGCTGGTTGTGTAACTCAATAACAGCTAGTTAGGCGTGGGCGACCTTATGTAGTATAAAATAGCTTGCCTAATGCGGGAGCGTCATTTTAAACAGATTTATCAAGTATTCACTTTTTTGGGGGTACAGCTTTTTAAAGGGCACCTTTAAATTTTGTTCATTATCTAGAACACATTTTATGGAATGACTAATGCCCATTTGCTTTGACTGCTGTGGGTATAAATCAGAGCCAAGCGGCTGTATGTTTGATGGTGGAGTGTGAGTTATGTTCAGATGGCTTTGAGAATCCAACATTACTTTGATCTATAAGATGCAGGTTTTCTCGTAGATCTGACTGCTATGATGGACTGATCTAGTCACTGATTGATTGAGCAGAAATAGACGACTGTTAGCGAAGCAGGAGGACAAACACCTGCTGACCCACATGCTGCTGTTTAACAGGCCTCAAGAGCAACCGGACTCTTTCATCCGGCACTCGCCGTATGGATGAGTACCAGCCGAACAGTTCTCATGATCCAATTCACAAGACTTCAGTGAAAGCACAGCACACTAAATGCACAGCGTTGAACTTCAGATGAGCTTTGTGGACTGATCTTCTGCTAGGATGCACGTGAATCTTTAGGGTTGTGCGGTCATAGGATTAGTTCGGAAAACAATTACTTTTAGTTTGAATGATTTGTTCCAATGATTTGATTACTTAATAGTGTTTAGCTATTACCATATATATATAAAAAATATATATTTTTAATTTTTTAGCTATATTGCCTAGTGCAAGTCATTCAACTTTTTCATTTGCATTCCAGTGATTTAAAAATGCTTTGCGAATCAGCTGAACCATTATAAAACAATCTCGCACTCTGCAATCACATGCTGTGAATTAAACCAATGAAAGCTCAGAGCCATTCTGATCTACAGCTGAATGATGGGAAGAGTCTCTCCCTCTCTGAACAGATGCAAAAGCCATTGCAAGAATCATTGTGTGTGTATAGCTAAACATATACATCTAAAATCTCTGAAGGGTGACAGAGAGAGAGAGAGATATCCAAACCTGAGCATCACAGAGGGTCTGGATTTAAAATCAACATATGTTTGACACGGAAATGACTCCCACTGCCGGATCCCAGCTGTACATCTGAAATCAGCTAAATTAGGAGCAAAGAGGGACTTTCTCGGAGCTATTTCAACTATCTGACCACATGGAAGATATCAGCAGATATCAGAGATAGATGGCTTCCACAGAGAATCTGAAGAGATGGTGGGGAAGAGGATATCCCATCTTAACCTCTGAGTCAGATAAACACTATTTGGTCAGAATTTGCTCCTCCTTAGGTTGCATGGATCAAGTATGTTCTTGTTTTTTTCTTTCTAACCATACAAAGAAGATCTTAGTCAAAATGTCTAAGATGCTCTTTTCTATGCAACAAAAATTTATTTATTTATTAATTTTGTTTCACAGGAGAAAGTAAGTTGAATTTGGAGTGACACTGTTGAGTATTTTTTATCAATATCTTCAGAATAGGGTGGCTGATAGCTGATATAAATGATATCACACTATTGAATTTAAAGATAGCAAAATCACATGCAAAAGAATTGCTGAATTTATTTTATATAATATTTACTATACTATACAATTAAATTATACTTTCTATTTTATAAATATGCAAAAAAAAGAACTTGATAAAAATAAATATGTAAAACAAAGAGATTTATTTAGATAGCAACTTCTTGATTCTGTAATCCTATTACAGTATTTTTCTCAAAGAAATTGTAAAAAAAAAAAAAATCAATCAATCAGTTATCTGATTTGCTTGTGCACACTGGAAATCATATTTTTTTTTTCAAATAAAGACAAGTTAGTGCTAATCTTACATACACAATGGATATGACATGAAGTTCTGTATAATAATTTATTAGTCTGAACTTTTAAACAGAGACAGTAAACTAATGAAGATGAAGAATGGGACCTCTCACCGCTTTTCACATATAAGAGGTTATTGTACTATAAAAACATCCTGTAAGTTTCAGAACTCAAAACTTTCTCGTTAGTCTAAAAACAACATATATTGAAGTCAATCTGCCAAAACGACAGCTTGTGGAATGTTCTACTCTATGATGTAATAGTGTGTATAAACACCGCCTCCGCAGAGGAAGATCAACACCTGCTTCTACATCGCTGCCTGTTTAGCCCCGCCCACGATTCACGCATTGTGGGCCCTATTTTAACGATCTAAGCGCAAGGTCTAAAGCACACGGCGCAGGTGCACTTAAGGCGTGTCCAAATCCACTTTTGCTAGTTTAGCGACGGGAAAAATGGTCGGCGCGCCCGCCGCATGGTCTAAAAGGGTTGTCCCTATTCTCTTAATGAGTAATGGGTGTGTTTTGGGCATAACGTGCAATAAACCAATCAGAGTCTCATCTCCAATTCCCTTTAAGAGCCAGTTGCGCTGGCGCCATGTCGAATTTGCTATTTACACGACGGAATTTGCAAGCGCAAAGACAGAACGCGTCTTCAGAGAGGAAACGGATCTGCTCATGCGCGAGCAAATAGGTGGCCTAATTCTGATACATGCAATGACTATCCATTATGACATGTAGGCCTTTTCATATTTATGTAGCCTACACTATAATAATCTTTTACATTGTAATCCTTTAATTTTTTATATTTGGCATGTTTGTGTGCTGCTGCGCATCCCTGTGTGTGTAATAAGCAGAGTGTACGTGCGTTGTGGACCCGCCTATTCTAATGCGCTCTTTAAATAACAGCCAAAACGACAGGTTGTGGAATGTGCCACTTTATGACGTAATAGTGTGGCTAAACTCCGCCTCCGCAGAGGAAGATCAACACCTGCTTCTACATCGCTGCCTGTTTAGCCCCGCCCACGATTCACGCATTGTGGGCCCTATTTTAACGATCTAAGCGCAAGGTCTAAAGCACACGGCGCAGGTGCACTTAAGGCGTGTCCAAATCCACTTTTGCTAGTTTAGCGACGGGAAAAATGGTCGGCGCGCCCGCCGCATGGTCTAAAAGGGTTGTCCCTATTCTCTTAATGAGTAATGGGTGTGTTTTGGGCATAACGTGCAATAAAC
>NW_015652287.1:581384-597489 GCF_001515625.1 Sinocyclocheilus rhinocerous | reverse complement strand
GCCAACAATGCACCTGAACACACCTCGTTTTCAGACCAGCACGCCCATGAGCGCACAAATGGGCGCAAATGCATTTGCTATTTAAACAACATGGTGCAGGACGTGAAAATGATAACTGCGTCAGGCTGAAACTAGCAAAAAACACTTGCGTCGCGCATGGTGCCTCATTGCGCCGGGTGTATGATAGGGCCCATAGTGTTTACAAGAGAGAAAACAAACCATAAAGATGCTCTGAAAACAAGATGCTGTGCAGTGCCAAGTTGTGGAGAAAACAGTCTTTGCATCACCTTCCTTCTGATCCCCACATTAGGAAAGAGAGGGTGAACTTTATTTTTAATGACGTTCCAGACCGCGTCAGTAAGAACTTGGTCCTTTGCTCACTTCATTTTACCGCGGATTCGTTTACAAACATGGCACAATTCGACACAGGGTTTTCAGAAAGAGTGAAAGTAAAAGACGATGCTGTGCTGACTATATTGGATCCAACAGTAATGTCGCAACACTCAAGTGTGAGTAACTTTGTCTGTTAAACAGGGGTGCATTTCCTAAAAGCAACTATAGTCGCAAGTTCCGTCGTTACCAATAGAGTTCAATGGAACTAACGACCATAGTTAGCTAACGATGGCTTTGGAAAACGCACCTCTGATTGATTGATATGAGTGTTTCTGTGTTTTTAACCTAAATCACAGCAGCGTCCATCTGTGAAGGATACACAACTGTTAGCCAATCACAGCAGTGGGTGTTTACTTCCCAGGCTTCAACTGAATTAGAAACGTGTACACCACTTTTAAGACGAATAAAATCACGACTACTTTCTATGTTTGTGTCTCACCTGTGCTACATAAGAGAGGTCAGATATGAGGGAGAAGCTGTCCACCTCCCCGCGGCCGATGTGCGTCTGGAGTCTCCAGTTCCTCCAGCTCCTCGTCCCGAACCTGTGTGTGGTACACAGAAGCCATCAACACACCAGTGTTCATTTTATTAAAGAAAGCGATGACAAAAAATATTCAACCTGTCTTTTCCGTGACTAAAATGAAACGACACCAACACCATTAAACAGCAACTTTGACTACATCAACATGGTATATCGTTGAAGAAAAAATACTCTCTACACTTTCTCTATTTTCTCAATATATTTATAAAACAAAATAGAACTTCACATTTGTTTTCATGCCTCATGTTGCCAGATGTCAAGAGTTTAAATCCCCCTAACAAAGCTTTTCTCTTAAAAGGACACATTTTCTGCCCAGCGTTTTATTTGATCTTGTAACCAATGGCATGCATTCTTTCTAAAAACTGAGAAAAAAGTGCCAGATGATCTGAAAGCATCGACTACATTTTACAAGTGTACAAGCTGGAATTTAGTGATCTCCACTGATATTCTACTCAAATGAAAGTGCAACAAAGTCACTAAAACGAGACTAAAATTCCCAGACAATTAGTCAACTAAAACTTGACTAAACAAAAAAACTGAAAGACTAAGACTACATTAAAAAACAGCTGACAAAATGAACACCTCCAAAATACGCACTTTATTTACCCGTTACTAAAAATTTACCTAAGGTCATCTGTCAACTCACCTTGATCTGCTCAAATTCTTCAGCTTTTGAAACAATGCTCAGAATATCTGCTTCAGTCTTCAGCGCATTGAAAAGTTCATTGAATGTCTGTAGAATGTTAAATTTGTCACATATGCATGTAACAGCGGTAAGAAATTCTTGTCTTATCTGTTTTATTCTCATTATGAGTCCAGAGCAACTCTGTAAGATTTGATAAGATTATCTATTGTTTTTGAAAGAAGTCTCTTTTGCTCACCAATGCTGAACTGCCCAGCGTTTTATTTGATCTTGTAACCAATGGCACGAGTTCTACAAGTGTACAAGCTGGAATTTAGTGATCTCCACTGATATTCTACTCAAATGAAAGTGCAACAAAGTCACTAAAACGAGACTAAAATTCCCAGACAATTAGTCAACTAAAACTTGACTAAACAAAAAAACTGAAAGACTAAGACTACATTAAAAAACAGCTGACAAAATGAACACCTCCAAAATACGCACTTTATTTACCCGTTACTAAAAATTTACCTAAGGTCATCTGTCAACTCACCTTGATCTGCTCAAATTCTTCAGCTTTTGAAACAATGCTCAGAATATCTGCTTCAGTCTTCAGCGCATTGAAAAGTTCATTGAATGTCTGTAGAATGTAAAGAAACGTACATGTTAAATTTGTCACATATGCATGTAACAGCGGTAAGAAATTCCTGTCTTATCTGTTTTATTCTCATTATGAGTCCAGAGCAACTCTGTAAGATTTGATAAGATTATCTATTGTTTTTGAAAGAAGTCTCTTTTGCTCACCAATGCTGAACTTAGTTTATCAAAAGTACAGTAAGTAATTTTGTGACATTATTACAATTTAAAATAACTTATTTCTATCGTATTTTAAAACGTAATCTATTCCTGTGATGCAAAGCTGAATTTTCAGCATCATTACTTCAGTCTTCAGTGTCACATGATCTTCAGAAATCGGTCTAATATGCTGATTTGCTGCTGAAGAAACATTTCCTATTATTATCGATGTTGAAAACAGTCATGCTTTACATTTAGGTGAAAATCACAATAGTCGTTTTAGGATTCTTTGACAAACAAAGTTTGAAGAATATCATTTATTATTTATTTATTGAATTACTGTAGCAATGTAAAAAAAAAAAAAGACCTTTTGAACATGACCATGTAAATGCCTGATTGAAAATGTACTATACCAATCAGATTTTTTGCAAAGATTTCTTTGAGACCTAAACACTGCATGCGGCCAATGAATTGCAATCTACACAACTCTACATTCTGAGTCTTACACGCAGCATCTCTCACCTCAATGGTGTTGTACTTTATGTAGAAGTGACTGGCTGTCCTGCCAAGGTCTGCAGGTTATGACAACAGGTTATGAGAGCATGAGCACCTGATAGGCCTTGTGACTGATCCCGTAAGCGAGTGGATTGGCTCTCATTCGCACGTACAGGTACCTCAGCCACCGGACGGCTTCATCAACATTAGTGACCGTCCCTAGAGCGATCTGCACAAAACAACCAACCACAAAATCAGCAGGCCACGTATTTCACAGCACTCACATTAAACCAAATCCTAGTGTTTTCTGGAGGTGTGGTATATGTTTGTATTGCTAACCATGTAATTGAGATCTTGTGTACTACATGATAACTGATATGACATGCATAAACACAGAAATACAGGTTGAAAGGATTTCAAGCTAGCCTTCAGCTGATGTATAATGTCACTGCGCCATCTATTGGACAAAGCGATCACGAGTTCTGTTCAAATGGCCTTGTAGATGCTGCCATCATGTGGCGGAGTGAAGAACAGCACATGCCATCTATCTCATTAATCACTTCTTGATGAGTTTATTAAGCTCACTTGATTATTTTATAATAATATATAAAAATACAAAATATAAAAAAATAAAACCCAAAACAGAAGTTTGCAAACAAAAACTAAAGTGAAACTACATGTTCAGTACAAAGAGAAACAGTCTTAACAATTTGTGGCTCTACTGTATGTAAAGGAGGAAATGCAAATTGAAAGTTTATAAATGTGCATTTTAAAAAAAATATTTCTCTTTTAATTTTGCCGGTTTCATTTATATATTGGTAATTATTCTGCTTCAGTCTGAATATATTTATTTGCCATGACAAAATTTGTATTATTTTTTTATTATTAGTTTAAGTTTTGCTTTTGTATTGTTTTTTTTTAAGTTTCGCTTTATTGCTTTCAAGTTATAGATTTAGTTAAAAATAATAAGCCTATACTTTTTACATTTCTTATCACTGATTTTCTTATACTAGTGTTATTATATGATATACTATTATATTTGTTAATATTTTGAACTAGATTTTTTAAAGTTTCTGTTTTTCTGTTAACTGTGTTGTGTTTTTGTTATTTTTGTTTGCTTTGATATGTTTAAATTGTATTTTTGTCTTTTTTGTTTGTTTGTTTAGTTATTATAGTACCTCAACTTAAACTAAATGAAAATGAGCAAATAAATAACTTGAAGTTTATATATATATATATATATATAGCATAATCAAGGTGCATTGGGATTCCAGATAATATTTTAATTAAATGAAAATGAAAATAAATTAAATTGAAGTTGAGATTAAAACAGCAGATTTATGCCATAAGTCATCATAGATTCATATGTGGCACAATATGTGTAGTCTCACAACAGAGTTGTGTGTGGGGTTGTACCTCAGCGAGACTCTGCTGGAACGGGCTCTCGATGGGGTCAGGAGCGTCAGGTAATGGCTCAGCTTGTGATGGGCCGTGATGATGGTTCCTTCGCCGTACTTATCAAACTGTGGCCGTCCAGCGCGACCAAAGATCTTCACGTCCAGGATGCCCAGATCCACCAGCGCACCATGCTTTAACCCAGCGCTGGGTTATATTTAACCCAGCATTTTTTAGAGTGTAGTTTACGTGAGAAAGAGGTCATTTGAGATTGTTGTAAATAAGGCCTGAAAGTGATATATACTGTAAGTAATCCATTGGCAAATAAAGCAGAGTTTCACAAGCCTGCAGCGATGTGCTCTGACCTTGATGATGACCGCGTGAGCGGGTAAGTTCACACCCCAGGCCAGCGTGGCGGTGCACACCAGAACCTTCATGTATCCTCTGGAAAACATGTTCTCCATGAGCGTGCGGTCCTGCCGTAACATTCCGGCGTGATGTATACCAAAGCCGTCAGGAAACATCTCCCTCACCTGCTTGTTTCTGGAGCGCTGCACCTGTGGCACACACATCATCACACACACTGGAACGAGCAGGGTACAACAAGGTGAAAAGCACATTTTATTTTCTTCACCTGTAAACTACCAGACAGCACAAAAACTCACTGCAGCACTTTTCTAAACATCCCAGATTCACTATGCACATGGAAATGTGGCAGATTCTTGATGCAACTGCAGGTAAGCAACGCAAAGATGATTCTACTAATAATTCATGTTTTTAAAGATGTTGAAGATTTATATAGGAAATAGGAATTGATGAAATTAGCAAATACATTTTGAGACAAAGCTTTGTTAACTATTTTCAGTTTTGTTCAATGCAATTTAATTAATAGTTTAAAAAATATATAAAGCACTCTTGCTGTTGTGGCTAAAAGCCACATGAAACAATGAAAACATCATATTAAAAAAAAATATATATATATATTATATTATTTATATGATAATAATATATGTATTGTTATGGCTGTGAAGCCATATTACATTATTATGGGATCTCCTTTAAAGATTTTTTTAACTTGTGCAAAATGTTGTACTTCAGCTAAAGTATGCGTATAAATATTGGGTAGCTTTTGCCACTTTTATCATTTATTTTCCCAATGTTCAATAAAAATTCAATCATGCAATCATGCACTATGAGAGCAGTGAAAAGTATGCCTTCAGCCTTGTTGTTGTCAACTTCTCACATGTTTGGCAAATTCAGTAAAGCAGAAATGGAAACAAATAAGGAATAGAGCAAACATTATAAATAACTGCGTGGTTTGCATACCTATATGCAAACATGCCAAAACTGGGCTTGCATTTTAATTGTGTGGAATTTTGGGCAGCAGCTTGCCATTCAAAAGCCTCCTTTAAATCCAAGCTATTTGAACATGGGCTTGTCTGCACAAATATTCTCAGTAAATCACACAATTAGAGTGTAGTTTACGTGAGAAAGAGGTCATTTGAGATTGTTGTAAATAAGGCCTGAAAGTGATATATACTGTAAGTAATCCATTGGCAGGTTGAGTGCAACGTCAAACAATTTCTCTCGGAGTAGGAAACTTTTTTTTTTTGAATACGTAATTTGGTACTTTGAAACTGTTAAAAAGTACATTCTAGCTATATAGTATGAATGCAATCTGGAAATCTTCTGGTCAGCAAATATTAGGCACACAGTCTAATAATACTCCAGTGGCTGCTAGTTGACATGTATTTACTTAGTTACCAGATTGTCTAAAGTGGATTATCAAAATAAAGAGTAACCTTCTTCTGAATCTCACCAGAAGTAGCAAATCATCTGGGTACTTTTTACTTGCTGTTTTATGAATACTGTGGATTCAGACGTACTACTGGGCTCACTGTTTTACGCCTACTATGTAGTAGGGAAGTATGTGATTTCAGATGCAGCCATAGGCTCACTCAATGGTACGAGTTTGAGGCGGGACTTTCTGTTTTCTCCACAATGCCAGACAGTGTGAGTGAGAATGTATTCTGCAATTCCATTTGGCAGAAATGACAAACTACTTTAAAACTAAAACCTAATGGTAAAATGAAAGCATGCAGAAAGATTTGCAGTGGCCTCGCAGCGCTGTGATTGAGATGTGTGTGGTGTTGACTGCCGATGAGGGTCGTGACCTGCGCTGGCAGTAACGTCCTCACCATCAGACGCTTTGATCTCACTCTGCCTGAGTCTAAATTGAGGTCAACAGCAACAAGGCCTCAGTGCCGCTGAGAACAGCCCATTACAGACACGTCTGTCCCTCTCCAACCCACACAGAATACCAACTACACCAAAATCTGTCTCACTGCAGACTCTCCTCAATACAAACACTGTGTGGAAACATGGTATCAGATGATAATACCATGGCGTTTTCATATACTGTATGGTGCTGAGTGATTGCCATATTCATTCACCACAATATTTAGACGTCATGATATTGAAAAACCATGGTATTAGGCTAATCTGAATAATAATTTAGTTTCATTGACCTTATATTACCATTCAAATTAATGTTAAGAATCTCCAATAAAACTACAGACCAAATATTTTGGACAGCACTTTTGATTTTTTAACTTTTAAATAGCGAAACATATTCAAAACAGAAAATATTCGGCCACAAATGCATTTTTGTTGTAATCTGAAACAGTTCCGGAGTGCTAAAATCATTGACTGAAACAGTGATGTTTAATTAGCACTAGTCAGTGTCAGTTTAATGCACACAATGTGGATAAAATACAGGTAAGCATGTCAGTTGCATGGAGACTGGGGCTGCGCTGATAATATAAATTTTTCATTGTTAATTGATCTTCATTTCGACAAAGCGAGATCTTTTAGTCAATGCTGTTTTTACTTTATACAGAAACAAAACTTCACTAAATGTTATTTTTAGCATGTCTACCATTCAATAATTACAATAAGCTTTGGGCTTTGTTTGTTTTGATATGAAACAAAATCTGTAGTTTCAAATTCTGTCAATTTAATAACAAAATTCAAACATGAAATGATTTGATGCTCTTTAATGCAGCATGAGAGATCACTGTAGCCAGCTCAGAGCACGTGAACCAATCATTTCTCCCTCTCTCTCTCTCTAATCGCTTAATTAGTGTTTCAACCATGGAAAGATATCAATAAAACAGCTTGTAAACATGTTTGTCACTCAACATTACATTTACCTCAGGGAGGCCATTCAATGTCCATAAACTCATTAGTCAGCTAGAAAAAATTACTCTAGAGAGAAGCATTTTGATGAATGCATCATATCACATATTCATTATATTTTTGTTTTAATAAATCTCTAATGAAAAAAAGTTATTACAGCAACTGTTTAAATGTTTATATTTCAACAAAATCTGGAGTAGAAACTTAATTAGATCATTAAGTTGTTATAAAAACTGACTTACAGGGTTTCTACAGATATGAAATTTAAGACTTTTTAAGACCTTTTTAATACCACCTTATATGAAATTTAAGACCTAAACCTGTAATGGAAATACACATTATATTACATACACATATGTAATATTGTATGTGTTTAATGTAAAAAGAAAAAGAACATTAATAGCTGTCATAAATGGTATTTATTAGTACTATATACAGTGAACAGCTTTTACACACACGTGGTCAGAATTATTGGCACCCTTGGTAAATATGATCAAAGGCGGCTGTGAAAATAAATCTGCATTGTTAATCCTTTTGATCTTTTATTTTAAAAAATCACAAAAATCTAACCTTTCATTGGAGAATAAGAATTGGAGGGGAAATGGAGGGGAAATATCATTATGAAATAAATTTTTTGTTTTCTTCTCAAATACATGTTGGACACAATTACTGGTACCCCTAGAAATTCTTATTAATTACGATTATCACAATTTACATTGAATGATGTTTATACCATTGTTTGATGCAACTGCATGTCGTATTTTTATATGAAAATAAACAAGCTGAAAACACTGTAACTGAAAAACTTTTAGCGCTTTTCTATAGTATTAAGCCTCAAATATAAGCTATACATTGGATTGGTTTCTTCTTTAAATTATAAAAAAAGTAAAAAAAAAAAAAAATGGTATTATAGTGTTACTAAAATTAAAACAATGGAAAAACCCTTAAGATAACATGTAGAAAGAAAAAAAAAACGCATCTTAAGCACGTAGAATAACATAAGTGGACTTTGAACGATTAATTGCCGCTTTGAACGATTACGTAATTGTGGCATCCATAATCCTAATGCACGGTGAGGAGGAGAGTTTGAGTGGCCAAAGACTCTTCAAGGATCACAGCTGGAGAACTGCAGAAAAAGGTTGAGTTTTGGGGTCAGAAAACCTTAAAAAAAATTATCAAGCAGCACCTACACCACATGTTGTTTGGGAAAAGAAAATGCTTTCAAGAAAAACAATCTCCAGCATATTCTGTTGTCAGACACGACTGGAACTTCAAATGGGACTGGCTTCAATGGTCAGATGTAACTAAAAAATGAGCTTTTTAGCAGAAAAACCTCAAGATGGGTTTGGTGAACACAGGGATAAAAAGTACCCCATGTGTACAATGAAATATACTGCTGTATTTTTAATGTTGTGGCAGATAAAAAATCAAAAAGTGACTGACTCTGTTAGAAATCTTATAATGGGCCATGTTTGGATCTTCCAACCAGAAAATAATCCAAAAACAAACCTTAAAAACAACACAAAAATGGGTCACTAAGGTTTTTTGAACCTTAAACTGCATAAACACATTTCATTACACCAAATAATGTTATTTTTAGCAACATCCTTATGACTTTACTTTTGGTTTTGGTAAAAAAAAAAAAAAAATTGGGTGAATCACTACTTTTGAATTGTAACACACAAAAGGGCTTTTTATAGTATACTGTTTTTACACTACATTATTGTTTTTAACCCCGGCTAAAGGTGAACAAGGTTTTACACGTGTAATTTAGAAAGTGGGGTTAGCACTGCTTTTTACCCAGGGTTATGAAAGTCTACTCTGGAGCTTTTGTGGTGCTTTCACATGCTGCATTCATCCACCACAAATATACAAAGAAGACCGTTAACCCAGGAAGATACAGTGTAAAATATCAGCTAATGAATACACAGGGTTAATTGTTAACCCCCGGGTATATTGTGGGCAGTGTGAAACATGAAGGAAGATAACCCAGGATTCGGTTTACCCGGGGTTTAGAATGACCCAGCGTTAACTGCTTCAAGTGTGAAAAGCCCTAACGAGGTTATCTGGTATCATTAGTAAATGCCTGCCTCTGATTGGGTAAAGGCCAATCAATGTTTAAGAATTCTGGAGTGGCACACAATTCAGTTTTAGAGGGCACTTTCTCTCTATTAATTCTGTGTGATCAATATGCTGACTGACAAAATATAAAAGTCCTTTATGATGGCGTACACCGCATTTCCTCATCAAGCTGCTTCCATCTGTTACATAATGACAGGTGTAAAAATACCATCCTGTCTTATTGATATAAATGTCTCATCGCTTACCACTGATCATTACACTGCTTTAATGAATTGCCCCTTCATGAGAAATTCAGCTCCAAGAAAGCCCTTCTGCTATTTCTGTTCTTCTCTAGGTCAATTTGGGGCTCCAATCAGCTGGCCTCTGTGGATCCGTGGATTCTATCAGAGCTATAATGAGAGCACTGCTCTCTGTTTTAATGTGGACTGTGGCACAGCAGCAGCGTTCAGAGGACAAAGACGGGAGTAGTAACTGAACGTCATCTTTTCTGAATTCAAATGCTGGTCCCTATATCAAGTCTAAAGTGCTAAATCCTACACATTCTAATGTGAGATTCTAAGAAGTGATTATGTCATTTTGTATCATTGTCATATTATGTCATATGCAATTTCATAACATCACCGGCACACACTACATGCTCTTTCCCAGCATGAGGCCATTTCAGAAATGTGTGAATTTGAAATTGTCTGAACATGTGAGAGCTGCCTGCCCATGTAAAACTGGATGGTTGCAAAGACATCAGAATCAGATCAGAAAGGTCAGTTTTGTTTTTTGTTTTTTTTTAGATTGCTATTTGGTTGCTAGGATGTTCTGGATGGTTGCTAAGACAATGTAATGAATTGCCCCTATGGCAAGCGTTATTTGTGCGCTTGAGCGCTGATAGGCTATAGGCAATTAAAAACTCATTATTACTAATTATATGGTTTATCAATATAAACATGCGATTAGTCGACTAATCGCTTAAAAAGAACGACTATTAGTCGACCAGGAAAATCTTTAGTCGAGGGCAGTCCAAATACATAATATGAAATTGTATCACACGTCAGATTTTCAAGGAAACTGCATGCTTCCGTCAGTTGTTTTTGTGTGTTTACGTGTTTAGCTTGCGGCTACATTACAATTAGAGCAGACAGTTAGTCAGCTAGTACTGATCATGGATCATTGGCAAACGGCAACCGTCATTGTCCTTTGGAGGATCACTTGTTGACACACGCACAAACTTAAACTAGAAACTTCGCTTGTCCCTTCAAAAACAACCTTGAAGGGACAAGCAAGTAGGGAAAGCAACGGAGCCTGTTGTAAAACAAGAATCAATAACAGCATGGCTTTCTAGAGGTCCAAGATCTGAAGAGATTTAAGACTGACCCAAAGATTACTTTTTTTCTTGTTGGACAAGTAAGGTAATTCAGAGAGTTGAAATTCAGGGCGTTGCTGAAACACAACTGATGTAAAATACAAAGCAATGTCCTTCCATAAATAGCTTGCAATTTCGTGTTTAAATCACAGATGTTGATTGAGAGCATAAATGTTACAGTGATATATCACTCAAAAATGAAACTGTCATCATTTAGTGATCCTCATGTTGTACCAAGATCATAACCTCAAATGTCGACTAACATCAAAGCTAACTGATTGTAGCATGTCACATGTCCAAACAACATGCCATTTGTGCCACTATATTTGATGTAGTCATTGTATGCACGCATTGATCAATGTTTGATTTGATTTGACTCAAAAATGAAACTGTCATCATTTAGTGATCCTCATGTTGTACCAAGATCAAAACCTCAAATGTCGACTAACATCAAAGCTAACTGATTGTAGCATGTCACATGTCCAAACAACATTTGTGCCACTATATTTGATGTAGTCATTGTATGCACGCATTGATCAATGTTTGATTTGATTTGAAATTTTTGGATTCCACTGATTTTCATATGGACAAAAACCACTGAACATGAACATATATTTATTTATTTATTTGTGTGTGTGTGTGCTGAAAAAGAAAAAAAAATACAAAAATAAAATAAAATAAGTGATTGGAACAACATGAAAGTGATCCAATGATGACAAAATTGTTTGGATTCCTTTACTATTCTTTACTATTCCCATAGTAAGATTTCTTAAACATTCCTTTAAGTACTATGAAATAACAATGAACAACTTCTTTTACAGGATTTCTTAATGGTCAGTCAGTATGTTACTATGTATTTTAAAATAAGTTTGTGCACCAATGCAAAATATTTGAAAATACAGTAAAAACAGTAATACTGTGAACTATTATTATCATTTAAAAAACTGTTTTAATATATTGTAAGGGTTTTTTGATTAAATAAAGTTAAAAAGAAAAACATTTATTTATTTATATTTCTTTCTAACAATGTAAATGTCTTTAATGTCACTTATCACTGAAAAGAAGTATTAATTTCTTTAAATGAATAAATAAATATCGTACTGCCCCAGACTTGGTGCACAGTGGCGCACTTTTAAAAAAATATAAATTGTTAGTTAATCAATTACTGCATTTACTGATGATTAGGGATGTAACGATTCACTCAACTCACGATTCGATTCATAATTTTTATTTATTTTTTTATTTATTTTTTTTACAAAATGAGATTTAAGACCAATTATAAATTAAATGTGTCATTTTATTACTGCTTGGACAAAATGTTGGACGTTTCTTTGTGAAATTGAAATATAACACTATAATAATATACTAATATAGCACTTACATATTATTGCTCTTTTGTTGGTTTTGATTGCTTCTATTGTCCTCATTTGTAAGTTGCTTTGGATAAAAGCATCTGCTAAATAACAAAATTTTAATATAATGTAAATGTAAATAACAAAACTAAATTTAAAATTTAAAACAAGCCCCAAATCAAATACATCAGAAACAGCAGACGGGCTGAATGAGACGCAGATTCACTCTCTGCCAGCAGGTGGCGCTTAAAGCATTTCCTTGGTTTCCGCTGTAAACAAAGCAGCGCTGCACTTATGAACTTTAATATGCATTATACAAAGGCAAGATGAAACAAAAAAAATACCATATAAACTTTTCTAAAGACAGTAAGTTCCCCTCAGACATATATTCATATAAACTCCTACCCCTAATTGAATCGCGATTTGTTTAGCATCTCAACCGATTTGAATCATCACATATTTGAATCGATTTTCAACCGGCTAACGTTAGCGGTTAATCGTTACATCCCTACTGATGATAAATTGTACCTTATTGTAAAACATTACCAAAATCACAATGCCAAAAAAGATAAACAAGCTGGATGAACACAAACCTGAATGAAGCTGTTAGGTTTCTCCCTGATTCCAGAATAGAACGCAAAGAACATGGATCTGGATTTGACAAATACATGGTTTGTTCAGCTCAAGCGCAATAAGCCCAGAATGTAAAGCAGCTCTGTTTTAGTTGCTTTAAACGTATCACACATTTCCTACACTCACCAGCAGCTGAAAACACATCATCTCAGAAAATAAGTAATCACAAGAAATAAAAAGGTAAACAAGAGAAATACCCAATGCAACGCATGGAAGAGTGTGTTTGAGATGGAGAGCAGCAGCATACGTTCTCCAGGGCACCGCAAGGCTCTAATTGAAACGCTAAGGTTTGCTTTGAGGTGTCAGAGAGTATTAATGCAGCGCTCTCTGAGCGTAAGTTAAAGTGAGGCTGGGGCAGGCGCTCATGTTCTGAGGTTGGATTCAAGATGGCAGCGCATCGGCTCTCTGATCAAGGCTGATTAAGGGCCGCTGAAGAGAGATTATTTCCCTGCACGCTAAGCAGAAGCCGGGGCTGCCTTCCACTGGCCGCAGCAGACAGCGCTGATTAGCCATTATTCTGCCTTAACACAAGCAGACAGTAGCCATACCACATCGAGACACGGCACGCACCTCTGGGGTGATATAGATACTGAGACGTGACGAGATCTGAGCGAGCAGCCTGTGGCCATCGCAAACACAATGACCTCTGCTTCTCAAATGACGCTTGGAATTTGTATATAAAAACAGAGAACTTGACACATAACAAGTCTTAATACGTCCACTCTGACAGGTACATTTAGAGGGCATTTTATCTGAACCTCAAATCCTTTCTTTTTCACAATCTCTTTCATTCCTGTTGACAGATGGTAATTTTCTTAGCTTTAGCAATATCCATTCCGCCACTTCTGCTGCATCTCTATATTCCTAAATGCTGACAACATACTATCAGTTTGGTTACAAATGCATCTCTTTTAGTGGAATTTCAATACATAATGACACAGAATTAAATACTAAGCACTTCTTTAAACAGACAACTTAAAGTCATTTACCGGGTAATGGTCACGTTGGCCAAACACTGGCAAAGTAATGATAGTGATAAAAAAAAAAAAGATGCACAACTTGATTGATTTTGTCTTACAAATGTTTAAATGAGGTTTAGTTACAAGGAAAGGGAAGGGAAAAAGAAAGGCATTGGAAGGGCTAAAACAATGGAGAAATGGGGAAATGAAAAAGAAAGCAAAAAGGAAAGGAAGTGGACAGTATGGAGAAAAAATGGGGAAATGGGGAAAATAAAAGTCAATGGGAAAAGGAAAGCAGAAAGAAAAAAAAAAGGAAAAGAAGGGAAATTAAAAGAAAAATCAGGAAAAGGAAACACAAGAAAAGAAAAGGTGTAACAAGAAACGAAAAGTAAAAAAGAAAGGAATGTAAATGAAAGATAAGGGAAAAAAATGGGGAAAAAAAAGGAAATAGTAAAAGGAAAGCAAAATGAAACAGAAAGTAAAGTAAAGAAGGGAATTTAACCCTCTGGGGTCTGAGGGGGTTTTGGGGCCCTGGAGAAGTTTTGACATGCCCTGACATTTGTGGTTTTTTCAGTATCTGAAAAAAAATATGAATGGCTAAAGTCTGATAACACTGCATTCAGCACAAACTGGGCTACAATAATATGTGAGTAGCATGAAAGTACATGTTTGTGTTTTTGAGAAAACAATGTTTATGCGTGATTAGTGAAAAGCTAAATTCACTGAAATAAGGCCATAAAACACATACAGAATATTTGTTCACAAGACTTTTGAGAACTGGATGTGGTAGACTAGAGTTTTTGCTACAAAATGATGTGAGAATTATCCTGTTCACTCATTCACAGAAAACAAAAATTGATTTAACATTTGTAAAACATGTTTTGTGATAGAATGCCCGTATGCGAGGGAGTGACAATGGCCATGAATATTTAGTGATTCACACCTGAGAGACAAAGGGCCTCCCATAATGGGCCATCAATATGAATGTGACTGAGGCAGGTAAGAAAGAGTGTGAGGAGAGTAAAATAATGTGGGTTTTTGATTATTGTTTGTATTTTATTTACAACACATTATAATAAAAATATACACGGTGAAGGTCAAGGACACATGATTGAACATACTGATCTGAACACTGAGACTTGAACAGTAACACACCTTTGGGCCAAACATTCATTCATAGTGTTAACACTCATACTACTTTTATATCTTGTGGTTTTGTATGTTATAAAACATTAAACAAACATCCTGTCGATTTGAGACATTTTGACAATGAAATTACACATATTTCAAAATGTTTCACTTGATTTCATACATGTAGAATTATAGAATGTAGAATGGAATTATAGTTTGATAAAAGTCTAACTAGTAAAATGTGTACAAGTTATGTCACAATAACACAATAACAACAGATGCAAGTAATCTTAGGCTACTCATCAGAGTGATATTCTCCACTGGATCTAGCTGCGCGACGCATTGTGTTCTTTTTCTGAGGTAAATTCTGGGTTATTCCTCTCAGCGCGTCTTCTTCCAGAAACAAAAAGTAGCCGGGATGAGCTCTTCACATTTGTTTACACGGAGGCGATGTCGGCGTTTACATGCGCGCGCGTCTCACGTGGATGTTTAGAATCTGAAAAGTGCGATCGGCTCGTGGGCGTGATCGCATTAGAGATAATGGGCCCTATTTTAACGATCTAAGCGCAAGGTCTAAAGCGCACGGCGCAGGTGCACTTACGGCGTGTCCGAATCCACTTTTGCTAGTTTAACGATGGGAAAAACGGTCGGCGCGCCCGGCACATGGTCTAAATGGGTTGTCCCTATTCTCTTAATGAGTAATGGGTGTGTTTTTGGCATAACGTGCAATAAACCAATCACAGTCTCATCTCCCATTCCCTTTAAGAGCCAGATGCGCTCGCGCCATGGCGAATTTGCTATTTACACGGTGGAATTTGCAAGCGCAAAGACAGAACGCGTCTCCAGAGAGGAAACGGATCTGCTCATGAGCAAGGAAATAGGTATCCTAATTCTGATATGACTTACTTCATTTAAAAGTAGACATTTCAAGCTTTCTGTATATATATATTTCTCATGTCTTTGAGGCAAGTATTCACAAAGATTCAGGTTTTATTTACGTGTCTGTGAAGAGAGGTGACAGAGACCGAGACGGCAGAGGACACACCCTGTTTATTTTCTTTATTTTACAAAAGCACATTGTTTTGTTGTTATTATGACTATACACAAATAAAAGTAGACACTTTGCATTTTCAAACGATTCCTTATTCTTATCTG
>NW_015652287.1:572091-580859 GCF_001515625.1 Sinocyclocheilus rhinocerous | reverse complement strand
GGCCTGCTGTCATACTTGATGTTTCCTTCACAGAGAAGAAGAAAAAAATCCTTCACAGCTTCCACTGATCTGTCCGTGCCAGATTCTACAGACTGCCATGACGGCATTCGACTGCTTTAATCATCGGCACACACTCCTGTGATACGTCAGCGCCGTCTCTCTCTCTCTGTACCACTCGTGTGGATCGCTGGTCTGAGCACTAGGTGTCTCCTTTCATCCACCGATGAGAGAGAGGAGGATCTGACGCAGGGACAGAGGGGCTCCGCTCTGAAAGAGTGAAATCTGGGTGCATGACAGAGCGGGACAGGGGTCATCAGATGGGTTTGAACTAAGTCATGCTTTTAACGCAAGACGGATCAGTGAGGAAGACCCCGAAACAGAGTATCTTTCCTTTCTTTTACTTCAAATATTGTACATTTTGTTTCTGGTTAGAATAGCATAAATCCATTTTTTGACATTATAAATGCACATGTATATTAGTTGCATTTAATTATTTGCATTTCTAATTGGTTTTGCTGGCTTACTGCGACCTATCAGTTGACTGCAATAAAACACATGCGGTTTTGAGGGTACAGGATCATATCCGCAGTAAAGCACATCACTCATCGTGATGGCGCTGGTTATGTTGGTATGCCTTGTGCCGCCTACATAAACATAAAAGTTGGGAAAACATAACCTGAGGTGCCGTCTCCTGAATACTGTAACGTGGCATTACTGATGGGCTGCTCTGCGCTTAAGGCGTGTGAATGGGATATGAATAGTCAGAGGGCATGTGAAAGGATCTCTATTCATCATTTCTATTAATAGGTTGAGTCCTTCAAGCAAATCACCCTGAGAGATGGGCTTCTTGTACCTGTTGGTAACGTTCACATGCATCAGCACAAAAATATGGGCACATATAAAGGTGTTATTGAAAATATTATACTAAACTTCAACATTTTACAAAATATTAAGTCTGGGCAAATAAAAATGTAAAACATTTTTGGAACTTATTGATATAATATACTATTTTTATTTATCACACACAGACAGACAGACTGACAGACAGACAGACAGACAGAGAGAGAGACAGAGAGAGAGAGAGAGAGAAGAATTGAGGGAGTAAAAATTTATACATTACATTCTATTCATAAAAAAAATACTACAGAAAATACTGTAGTTCTGATAGAAATGTTATGTAGAACAGCTATTTATTTAATTGATAATAATACGAAATGTTTCTTCAGGTTTGCCATCACAATATTAAATGAATATTAAATAAAAATAGTTATTTTAAACTGTAATAATATTTTCACAATATTACAGTTTTACTATAAAAATGCAGAACATTAAAGAAATTATTAATATCAAATATATTTAATTAAATATAAACAATACAAGCAAACAGATCATTAACTTGTGTGTGTTTTTGGTTTTGAGTAGCTGATTAACTAGTATTAACACACATAAACACACACAACCGGCGTGTTAATGTCACACAAACATATACACACGCAATTAGAGATTCCAGCTCGTTATCAGCGAGCGTTTGGAGTCACAGGGCGAAAAAGCGCTTATAGAGGGTCTTATCTTAGCGGATGCATTAAGATATCGGAGCCTGATTGACAGCCTCTTCAAACGCACACATAACGCGCTTTAATGAGCATTATGGAGTATGCTCACCTCTGACTTTAACAGAATTATAAACAATCCCACTTTATATAACTGACCTTACAGGTGATCTGTTTTCCCCCTCCATATTCATATGAGAGATTAAGAGAGCATTAATATTAATGAGAGGTGATTTTCCTAAGTAAATAAGCTGTGTTATCAGAAGGTGAGTACTGAGAGCTCTCTCTCTCTCTCTATCTCTCTCTCTCTCTCTCTCTCTCTCTGTGTGTGTGTGTGTGTGGTTAAGGTTTAAGCAGAGATATAGTGATGTTACAGCTCACAGAAATACACTTTACCTCACAATCCTCACAAACAGACCTAAACTCTTATCAGAAGTACCATAATTGGGCCCTTTGCTCCTGAAGAGACAGAATCTAGAACATATCACCAAAATCCTTAAAGAAACACCACTTATATGGCACTTATTGGCTCTGAGCTCTTTGTGGTGATCAATATATCACTACAATTTCCGTCAGTGCTATTAATGTGTTATAACACAGTAACAAAGTAACAAGTGACACTTTCTGAATTTGTACTATAACACCAGAACTACATTTCGAGCAAAAGTAACAAAGCAGCGTAATGTGCTTATGAGTAACACAATTGCATAACCTGTTACTTTAAAATAAATACTTGCACTAACCAAACACAAAATAGTTGAATTTATGTTATTTACAATACAAACCTATTTTTGCCTGAGCAGTGGCTTTGAGGATAACACTATGGTCTCATGTATTTAATGTCTGCGTCACGGGGTGTAGATTAAAAACGGCATCTGTCTTGGCCGAGCCCGTGGGACACACAGAAAGGTTACTAAATGTATCACTCCACCTTCTGCTGGGAGATTTAAATATGGAGTTATAGTGTGACTGTAGTCTCGAGAGAGCAGTGCATCCACCTCTTTGTGTGTCCATATCCCACAACTCATCTATAACACGCACTCACAGAAAGTACTTCCTTAAAGGCCTGTTCACAGTGTCTACACCAATGGATGGCAATTTGGTGTTAGTCCATATCCCACAACTCATCTATAACACGCACTCACAGAAAGTACTTCCTTAAAGGCCTGTTCACACCAAGAACGATAACTATAATGATAACTATATCAGTGTCTACACCAATGGATGGCAATTTGGTGTTATTTTAAGCCAGCACTGCAGTAATGTTGTTCTAAAAGCGATTCCAACAATATTGGTCCTCAGTGTTCAGTGCTCAGTGCTATTCTCACAGAATCAGAATGATTAAAACTTTATAGTTCATTACAATAACAGCAAGAGCTGAATGATGAAGTCAAATAAAATTAAAATCACTGTATGGCTTAGTACAATGGTCAAATCCAAAAGGCTGTGATTATAAATGAATATATTTGTGTGTTTCAGAGTGAAGTGCACCACTGTGTTCATTTGCACGTGAGCAGCTCATGATAACAGTGATTTCAGTGTCTCAGATCGGCTTGGCTCGCAGTAAATGCTGGTTTACACAATCACTTCATCTCTGCAAGTAATTTGCATTGCTCGTAACGCATTTGGAAACGCACCAAATACACATTTATAAATCTGCAGCCTACAAATAAAAAACATTTTTCCCCAAATTGTGCAGCCCTAGTAACAGGCCTTAAGTCTTTATGAATGGCAATTTCTCCACGTGGGATCAAAAATGGTATCATACATCAATATTTTTAAGGTGTTATGACAACACTACTATGAACTAGGCTATACAAACTGTGTTGCAGACAAGCACTTCCATTGTAGTCAGCTTTATTTTATTTAAATTTGAGTTAAATTTGATTTCACGTGGTGATGCACTGCACGCATCTGTAGTAGACGTCGTAACTTGGGGAATTAATATAGAATAGAGAACACTCGCACAGAACAATGTATTAATCTTGAGTAGAGTGTTACATTATTAGAAGCTGTTTGCATCAAGAAAGAAAATAATCAAATGAGTTTCATTTGTAAAGTATTAATTCACTTGTTTATCAAAAAAGGTAATTCTGGTTGTTTTAAAACATTTTGCGTTGGATTTCTGTGATACATATATGGTTACCATATAAAATATATAAAATTACTCACACTGTGATATAAGATTTCGGTCATAACGCCCACCGCTACCAGATGGTTAACCACAGCAGCCTGTTATGTAATGCGCTCGTTTAGAGAGCTAAGATCTCTATATAGACACACAAAAAAATGCTTCTGGTCCCATGTTTCCAGCATGCATTCTGAACCTGAGGTGATGTAGCAGTGGGTTGAGTCCAGCTGTTTATTGATCCCTCTGTCTGTCTGCACAGGTCTGGTTCAGTCAAATCTATCACAGGCCTCTTCAGAGGCCAGACACTCTTCTAGCACCAGTGTGTAACTAATGAAACCTGGACACAGTCAACACCAGGCAGGTGGATCCAATAACCCCCCGCTGTTGGTCCTAACAACTGGACTTGTGTGAACATCACCACTGCTTACACAGCACAATAACATGGTGACAAGCAGAAAATCTCATTCACCTTGCTCTTAAAGGGGAAAACAGCAGCGATGTACCACAAGTCTTCATAAATGACTGAGAAATCTGCATGGTTATGACATCACAACCATGAATTTATGAGCATTAGGACTGGGTTGAAAATACTGATTTCCAAATTTTAAACAATCCTCTTTGTAACAGACTGACATTGATTATTCAATCTTAATATTGATCTTTTAGACAAGTCCCCTATATTTCTATAATGTTTTATAGAATACAGATTGTCAAAGCAGTTACACAGTGATAAACATTAAAACAGCAGAATCAATTATAGAAACTCAACAGAGACAAGTCTATGCTGCTTTCAGTTTATGTGTATTATTATTTGTAGCACGCCAGCTGTGCTTTGTTACTTTTGAGAAACAAATATTTAAAATATCAATTTTTTAAAACAATGTCTTTATATAGTTTCCAAATAATTTTGGAGACTCAATATGAAAACATGCATGATTACAAATTTTACGGGTCCTACTTCTTGCCTTATCGTTCCGCAGACGTTTTCCTCTTTTGTTTTTTATCCGCCATCTCTATCTTTCTGTCGCTCGGCTCGGCTAATGTCTGTCCCATGCACTGAACGCGCTCTCCTCCACATCACGAGTAGACACGCCCCTTATTGCTGATTGGCTACAAGTTAGTTTTGCGATTCGGCCCGAATCAGTTTTCTAAAGCGTTTTTGAACAAATCACATACCTTGCCTTTAAGTGCGATCAGTCATGATTAATTACAGAAATTAGTGATTAATTTGTCTTTTTTTCAACACATAGCCCTAGACTATATACAATTCTTTCTTGATTACATATAACAATCAAATTTAAAACTTCAATATTATAACGTTTCCTGTATAATTTACAGCATTAGTTGATATTTTTAAGAAAAAAAAAGATTATTTTAAGAAATATTCTTAAGAAAAATTGACATTTTGTACATGAATAATTTCCAAATGAATCATATTTGAATCTAGATTGGGGAAGGAAAAAAAGAAAGAAAGAACAAATTGCAAATTGTAATTGAATCAAATTATGAAATCTGTATCAATCTAAAGTGACAGAAAACATTTCAGAAAGAAAGAAAGAAAGAAAGAAAGAAATATCACCTGAAAATGTTTTGGACACATCTTCAATATTTTGCAGCCTCTTTTTAAATATATCACAATTCAGTATGACATCTACTCTAAATAATACCCTTAATTATATGGCTCAGTTATTTTTGTCTTTTGATCTTGCTATTAAAGGAAAAACAAAACAAACAAAAAAACATGCCTATTAAGTATTTCATGAATGACATTCTGGTAACTATGAGAGCGGTAATACACAGAAGTAGCAAACTCCTCTGAATATATTATCTTATTTATTTTTTATTTTTGGAAAGGCGCATCTTCAGGTGTTCTGCCTCCTCCTTTCCATCCAAATAAAAATGTGAAAAAAAAAAAAAATCAATATGGCTTTCAGGTCCTAAGTGTCAGAGAAAGGGTGTAAAATCCTTTGAAATTTGAATCAAAATTATGTCTTTTATTGGTGCAAGCAACCTCGACTGACATCACAAGTAGGCTCGCTGGAACCTTTAAAAACATTTTCCAAGTATTAAAGTGCAGCACAATTCCTCTGACAAATAGTAATTCGCATATGAATGGGCTCTGGTCTCATCTAGTGTGTCTAAGTGCATCTTCAAACGCAGCAGCCGGACGGCACATTCGAGCGGCGTTTGAATGTCAGCCTCTGCGGGGGCTCTAATTGCACACCCACTCCAGCTAATAGGGCAGCATCCAAAAGTTTAGTGCTGCATCGCCTTCAGGTTTCATTTCAAAGCGTCCGGACCCGTTCGGCCCTCACAGGTACGTCTCCCGCCTGTGTTTACCATTCTCTCAGAAAGCGCCGCTGCTAGCATAGGTGACTGACCTCAATTTCTCTCACTTTTCTCTCCTGCAGAGCCGGTGAATAACTGCTCATAAATAACACCGCTTTGTTTGGCTGCGTCTGAGGCTGGCTGAAGAGAGCCCGCTCTGAATTTCGTAGTCTTAAGCAGAAGTGCGACGCAGGTTCTCTATGATAGGTGTAAAATGTGCAGCAAAGTGAACGCTGAAGAGACTATTCTATTTATCCTCAGACCCGAAGTGTCGACTGTCCAGAAAAAAAACCTGGAACTTTAAATAGAGCCTTGCGCCCAACTCTAATGGTGAAAACGGGCTTGGAAAGCTCAGTGTGAAAGCGTACTTTGATATGTTACCTGTTTCTCACACTGGCCGTAGTCCGGACCCTGGTCGACCTGAAAGAACGACAGCTCTCCTCCGTTCTTGGCCATCTCGATCAGACTCGTGGCTGTGCGGACGGTGGAGTTGCGGGCATGTACAAACACCATCACCTAAAACAAACAGAGAGTACAGCAGCACCTGGTTAGGTTACGTTTGTGGTCTGGAAATCAACTGACAGTGAGCTGCCTGACAGAAATTGAACTTCATAAATGACTGAACTCAAGCACTCTACATAGACAGGAATTCATGCTGCTTAAGTATGATGTTTGTAAATGTTGCTAAGCTAACAAATTCATACGTGATGCATTACAAATCAGGTACAATAGACTAGGGATGCACGATATTATCGGACCAATATCAGAATCGGCCGATAATGGCTTTAAATGTAAATATCGGCATCGGCCCGATATGAAAAATTATGCCGATATGTCTTACCGATAAGAGGAATTCATTAACTCACATGTGTTCAGGGTGTGCTAGTGATAAGATCACGTCAGCAGTGTGACTCATTCTTGAAGCAAAGTTTTGCCTGAATGGTGATTGGATTCACTGTTTTGGATCGCTGCATTTAAACTGAGAATATGCATGTACAGAATGACGCTTTCGATGTGATAGAGTAAACAGTAATAGCACCTGCAGTGGCATCAGTGGCAGCCTCCCCCGGGTCCTAATGCCCGCTCAGTAAGGAGTTTTAATTCTGTAGGGGGCGCTGTTGGCCTACTTCTAATAAAATGAAAGCAAAATACACAAATAATATTTAGACTGTGTTTCTGATTAAATAAAGCAGCAATTGATGCCATGAAATCATGAGTATGTTTTGATTTAAAGGTCAGAAGCTATAGCTTACATGAAAAAAAAAATCACAAACATGACACTTTAATTAAAATGTATTATTGTTTATTTAATGCTAACAAATAAGTTATTGTTAAAAACTAACCAAAATTAAAAATAATTATATATCGGCATCGGCTATCGGCCAAAATGAGTTGAAATTTATCGGCATATCGGATATCGGCAAACATCCAATATCGTGCATCCCTACAATAGACGATTTTAAAATACTTCCGATAATGAAAACATCAGTTGTTAAAAAGGTCTGATGCTTTATTGGCTTTAATTTCAATTTGTAATGTCTCTGAATTTGGTCAGAATTACTGTTTCATGATGTCGTTCCTTTCTGTGGATGAAAATCACTTAAAATGCGGTAAAGATTTTGGTTGAAAATGAATTGCTAATGATTTTGATCTAATGAGCCATTTACATGACACCATTTAAAAACGAAACACTTTTTATGCATTTTGGCCTTTCATTTACACAACAACAGCGATATTTTGAGATTGTTTGGTCCATACAGTGGATGTCATTTTTGTTTACCAACAATCTTCAACATAGATTGTGTACCACAGACGAAAAGTAAATAATATAATTTTTAGTTTTGAAGGAACTATCCATGTAAATAAAAATATGATTATCAGTTTCAGTGATTTCAATTAGTAATTTTTCTGTTTTCGATAGCAAATAGAAAACATTTAAACTAAATTAAACATTCAATAAATAAATAAATAATAAATAAAATAAATAAAAAATAAATGTTATGTTATGTTATATTTGTTATATTTTTCATTTTGCTTAGCTCTTCCATAACAAGAATGACACAAATACAATTCTCACAAAAAACTTAATGTCTTCAAAAATACTTCTTGTTAAATATTTATGTGCTTATTATTTGGTTTCTTCCTTTAATCAAATGAAATATGTACTAGCATTATGCTAAAAAAGTATAATGAAACAAACAAACATTACACTGAAAAATATTACGTATATGTATTATTATACGTATTATAAATACATATTATTACATATTATTATTATTATTATTAAATTTTTTACATATTTTTTGTACATATTTTTTTTAATTCTTTTCACTAATTTAATGACCCAAAGTAGTGTTGTCACGGTACCAAAATTTCAGTATTCGGTACCAATACCAGTGAAAATCCACGGTTCTCTGTACCAATTTCGGTACCAAAGCAAAACACAAAAACATGCTAATTAAAAAATGTGACTATACTTTCATTTAATCCAAACTGTGTACATATTTAATTTTAAAGGGCTTTTGAAAACCTTCTAGAGTTATTCAGCCAAGAATAACAACTAAGTTAGCTAAAAAAAAAAAAAGCCCAGAACTGCTTTTCTGACTGATATGACACAAACAATGTTAACCATTTGTACATTCTCTAACACGCATATTTTAGATTCACAATTCACTTAAAAGCCTCTGGTGTGTAAAAATGGTAAATATATCACCATGTCCTCCTGTTTTTTTACCCTAATAAAAGTTATAGGAGCATTA
>NW_015652287.1:561033-571862 GCF_001515625.1 Sinocyclocheilus rhinocerous | reverse complement strand
GTTCATTTCAATCCGACATTCAAATTAAAATATTGAATAATATTCATAACAGAAGCGGTGTTTCCCACAGACTTGCACTCTATTTGTGGCAGCATATATATGCAAATTCACTCTCTGCCAGCAGGAGGCGCTTGTGGAGCGGGAGATATTTCCCCCGTAATGGCTGTACACAAAGCAGCGCTCCGCTTACAAACACTGCTCAGGCATTACAGGCAAGATGAAATGAAAATGACATCCATAATTTTCTGAAGACAGTCGGTTTCCTTCAGAAATACAGTGATATAAAAACACCCGCACCGGGTTTCGACTTTGACACGTGCAGTGCTCATGTTTATTCAACGAAGTCAAAGCCTTTTGGCAAATCTATTTGTGGTGGTCAGTTTTGATATTGTGGTAAATTTTGATCTGTCTTTAAAGTATTTTGTTAGTTTGGTGTGTTTCCTCCTTTTGAGGTCGCCACGTCTCAGTGCTTTTATGAAGAGAGCACATCTGCGCACCTTTCGGATAGCGCATCAAGAACCGGGTTGACCGGGTACTCGGTACCACTGGTACTTAAACAAATCTGGTACCGTAACGTTTTCATTTTTTTAGTACCGATTTGGTACCGAAGTACCGGGTCTTTTGACAACACTAACCCAAAGCTAATATATATTTTTAATTTCTTACTATTAATATATATATATTTTTTTTTAATACTGGTGAGAATAATAATCTGGATTTAATGATCTGATGAGATTTATTTATTTATTTTATTCTGTTAACACACAAGTCATCTAATAACTATTACTATGTCCAAGAAAAAAAAAATCAATGCAATAAATAAATGTAATAAAATAAATTAAGACACAAAATGAAAGATTAAGTTCACAGTAATATGCATTTGACTAAACAAATGAGCACCACTCCAGACATGCCACAATGAGGGTTTGAAGCCAGAGGAGAAGTGATTTTTCGTGCCACACTGAATTGCTCTGTGTAGATGTGCTGAGTGCTGTTGTTCTGTTTGTTTTGGGCTGTATTTTGCCATGGTCAGTACCTGGAAACAGAGCCAGCACTTTGGCATTCATCACAATTGTTTGGGCCTGTGGATAATTGGTAGCTAATTAATTCATGATTGCTAATTTAAGAACTTCCAAAAAACACAAACATGTCCTTGACCACCTGCCAACATGTTTCTCACCAGCGCTCACCACAATCTGCTCTTCCTCAGAGCACAGCGAGAGTGAGAGAGAGGGGAAGGAAAATGTGGTTATTGGGGCTGGAAGGATGTGGAAACACTCTTTAGAGAACAGATTTAATGAGCTGATCGCTGTGACAAAGAAGAAAAGTCATAACATAACAATAAATGACAATGAAGGACAATGAGAGGCATGAAGGATTTATTTGGCATTGTCTGACTGTACTTCAGTGTTCTTTTCAATAATCCCTCCTGGCCGCAGGGTGTTTTATTGTTCATCCTACAGAAATACCTCTCTTCCTGAAATAACTCCCAAACTGTACTTTTTTAAGGCAACGTGTTCTCACTCCCAAGTTTTCACATATGGACTCACTGGGTACTAGGGGTGACCAATTTCCTTAAAGGTACAATAGGAGATCTTGGAAAATGCTAACTTTAGACCGAACGTTTTGATTAGACGAACATTTCTTGATCCTACACCTTCCACAGAATATATAAATACAGACAAATACATTTAGACCACTTAACTTAATGATTGCTATCGGGATGTGAAGAGACTTTCAACCAGCATAACAAAAAATGTTTCTGAAGACAATCACCTATTGCTCCTTTAAGTTATAACTATTCTGTAAATATACATAGGGTTAGGTATCGATTGGGTTTTTTACGATACCGGTGCCAAATCGATACTTTTAAAACGGTACCGGTGCCTAAACGGTGCCTGAACCGATACTTTAAAAAAAAGAGCCACAAAAAACAAAAAAAACAAAACAATGGATAACATTAAAGAACATTAAAGGGGTCATATGATGCGCCGTGTGTGACGCTATTTCGTTGTGAAAGCGAAACTACTTTGTTTGGTCTTCCAAAAGAGGACACGACTACAAATCAGTGGTTAAGTTGTATTTACAACACTGTTCCAGAACACTTCAACCCAAATATTCAGATGTGTGCAGTGCATTTTATGGAGGACTGTTTACTGATCCTGGTAGAGTAGACTACACAGAAAGGCGGGGCATAGAGGAGAAACAATAATGTACAGTATGTGGAAAATAATGTGTTTTTTGAACCTTAAACCGTATAAACACATTTCATTACACCAAATACACAAAATAATGTTCTTTTTAGCAACATCATATGACCCCTTTAAAAATGTTTAAAATAAATATACATAGGATTCACATGCTCTTCGGATGGTCTAATTTCCCGAGTTGTGCTTCCCTTACTCTAAGATCTGGATCATTATTTAATACAAAACAATATTCAATACAAAACCACACATAATATTTCTACTGTACCTCTGTCAATCACTCTGATATTTAGTTAAAATTAGTGAATTGACTGAGTGCTGTCTGTCACTGTCTTTACTCAGTTCTGTGAATGACTGTATGGTATGACACATGCACTGTAATATGTTTTATATTAAATATTAAATTTTCAAATGAAAATAGCAACATGATCGTTTTATAAAGTATGCGTTCATATGTGTTAAGGGCTAGATTTTCGCTGGAGGAAACAGCTGTGGTGTGATGAGGGGTGAACGCAGTGAAAAATTTACAGTAGATGGGAAACTGATTGCTCCCTCGTGACATTTTGTAAACTGTATTTATGACAAAGAACTGCACAGATATAGATATTATAACAATCTATCGATAAACACACACCTTGTGTCCTCTGTTTCTGTTTGAGTCCGCTCGCGCTGCGTCGCCGGGGTCTGCGGATTGAAGAGCGCGTTGAAAGACGGGGAGGAGACGAAGTCTGCCGCCGTTTTCATATGAAATTTAAAGGGGACTGACTCTGAGGCGATCACAAATTTCTGTACAGTTTATGGAGCTAATCGCTATAGCCCCGCTAAAAATGGTCTAGTGACGCCCATGTTTCTTACATCCATTTTGGAGAACCAGGACAAATATTTCAATCGGTCGCTCAGGCATTCAAGTGGCACTGAAATGAGGCACCGAATCTGCGTTCTGATTCGGTTCTAGTACATACCGGTTACATAGGTACCGGTGCCATACCCAACCCCAAATATACATTGTATATATATATATATATATATATATACACACACACAAAACAGTTATTTGTGGTCCTCGAATCTGATTGGCTGAGAGTCTTTTCCGGACATGTGATATTCTGGTGATAACAGAACTCCAACCGTTTCACAGTTTGTATCACTCCGCTTGCAGTATTTCTCACAGCGAGTGTCATGGCAGACGCCCAAATCAACTATAATTGTATTAATAATACTGTTTTTGTGTCACAGAAAGTAGTTTTAAGAGTTTTTTAGACAAAAATTTACTTGTTTAGACTTTAAAAATGTGGTTTGTTAATATAGTAACGTCTATTTGAAAATTAGCTTTGACGTTTTTGGAGATGTGAGCTCCAGGACATCAGCGGTCGTTCAGTGGTCATAAACCCGCTGAGAGCAGCCTCGCCTCGGCCAGATCTTCTGGAATCTGCCGCTGGCTCTGATGTCTCTATAGTGGTTAAACATGATATATCATTTGTTTTGGGTAAATCTAACGGGCAGTCTTTGGTCTCATTAATCTATTATTTGTTCCAGAGCAAATAGTTTTGGCTGAGGTCAAAATTTCATAACGTTATCTTTTATGTAACTTTAATGCTGTATATCAGAGCGCTATCTTTGTAATTTTGACTGAATTGCCTAGCAACCTTTATGATGGCTGCTGTTGTTTATTAAATATCATTATTCAATAAATACTATTTTATATAAATATTAGTAGTATTTAATTATAATATTTAGTATTGGGAAATGGTGTGTTGTCGTGATGATGGTTAGTTACATTGCTCAAGAGACTGTCTTTATGACTGAGTCAGCAGTAAAGACTTTTAAACTGAGATTTAAATCCATGGTGGAAGGAAGTAGTTCTGCACAAAAGAGGGGTTTTAAAGACACTCCTTTGTTGTCTCTTTTTTATTTACACACTCGTGCCATCAAACTGTTGTATAAATGCAATATCACATTCGTAGCTGAGCAATATGGCAATATGACTTTGATACCTTAGCTCGGTCCAATTGTCATCAGCAGAAACATCCCTCCCTACAAATGCTTTAATTGGTTATTATCCCAGACAGACAAACAAGCTGTGTCTCATTTAGAAGGCTGCGCCCTCCGGAGGTCGCATTCGAAGGCTGCATACGTCATCGAGGCTGTCTCATTTCAGAAAAGCAAGTAGGACACTCCGAATGCGACCTTCGAATGCGACCTTCTTTCATTGAACAAAATAAAACAAGTAAAAGCATTTTTTTTTTTCAAATTACTTTCCAAATTTAGAAATCATTTTCCTTCATTTAAGTAGTGTGAGAGCGCAACGATGCTCTAAATGTGTTGGCATAGCAACGTGATACTTCCTGTTTCCTTTTCCGCCTGTCCTATGAAGGCCGTCTCGTTTAATTCTAGGTTGAGGACACTTCGTATATGCATCCTACAGAGGATGCGACCTCCAGAGGATTCGACCTCCGGAGGGCGCAGCCTTCTAAATGAGACACAGCTACAGATAGATACAACTGTTTACTACAGCAAATCTCACTGAATGTGTGTCCAGAGAGTCTGATCACATTACAATCTAAGTTTAAATGCACTCAAGACACACTGTGACTGGTTTGAAATAAGATCACTGAAACATCATTTGGAAGTGGTCTGGTATGTTTTTGACCACATTTAATAAAAGTGTGAATGTAAATACATTTGCGGTTCCCACATTCAGCTGATAGTTGATTTGAACACTGCAGATGGCATTTACATGACAAAGTCCACAACTTGAGTTAATGAATGCACCAACACACTAAAAAAAAAAACATTAGATGGAGCAACATATTATCATGTCTGGCGTTAAGAGCTTTGGTTATCACCATCCTTCTGCTAATGATGTAACAAAACAACTCTGTGTTGGACACACAACAGATTTACAAGAAACAATATTAATATAAAGGGCAGACAGAACACAAAAACATATAGAGCTCCTAAAGGAATATGGTGATGGGAAAAACTGAATTTGCACATACAGATACAATCACTCAAACTATTCATCTTGTCAACGTATGCATGGAGATTGAATTCCATCTCTCTCCGGCATTCCTTTATATTCAGACTCTCTCAGACGGCGCAGACTCCTACTGAGATCCATAGAGACCTCTTCAGCAAATATTATTTATTAGACTTTTTTCATCATTGCAAAGCTGTGAGAAAGCACAGTCTACAGTAACTGCTGCCTCCGTAAGCGTATTAAAGTACCATCTGCCTCGTGTCTGCCAACCACTGGTCCGACAGGGGGGCTAAGGGGGCATTTCATAAAGAAAATTCAATCCATCATGCTCCCACATGAAATTAATATATGTCATAGCCACTTCTGACAATTTAATATCAAGCTGAGAGAGACGCTCCCCACTGTACACTGCTCTGGTGCTGCGCCGGAAAGAGAAAGCCTGCCATCTCTTCAGCTCACTTCCAGTTTCAACTCACCAAATCTCATCCCATTTCACTTATAAATGATTCAGCATTTAGTTTGAAATTCAATTTAATGGTTGGAGCACATTAAATCATGGCTCTTTCCAAAGAACTGATTTTTTCCCAAATCGTAAGGGGTGGGAACATTAACCCAGTTAGTTCCATCTCTGAAATTTGACTGAATGAGACATTTTAGAAGCTGTTGAAATACAGTTGTATATACACCAACCTGTGACCAGTTATAAACTGAATTCTTATTAATGTGGCAAGCTGCTACACAATGATTCTTCTTTTTTTATTTTATTAAATTAAATTAATAATAATTATATGGAGCTTGTACAATGTCTTGAATAAACCTCTAAAATTAATTATTTTTAAAATTAAATGAAAAAAGTAATATACTAAATATATTACTACATTAAATATATTTTGGGGGAGCATTTTGTCATTGTTATATCTATCTATTATGTACAGTATATAGTACTTAAAATCTATGAATTAATAATTTCTGATTTTTACCTTTTCTTTTTACCTTGAAAAATATATTTTTCTTTTTGGAAAATAATTGTCACTAGGTGGATTACTTGATGTTTAAACCATATGACAGTATATTGTTTTCTCACTTAAAAACGTACCATTATGTATGTATGTATGTATGTATTTATTTATTCATTAATTTTTTGTTTGTTTATAAAGTGCTATCTTAAATAAAATATCACATTATATGACATGATGTTATCTAATGCAATGGCATTCAGAAATTTTAAGCGTTGTTTTCGTGATTGTAAGTGAAATTTTAAGTGTTGCTTTTTTGGGCTGCTGTATGCGGCATGTCCTTTAACTAAAATCTAAAGGTCCTCTAAACCGGTGGACAGTGTGAGATTAGATTAGACCATATATACTGCACGACCAGGACATGCAGTTAAATGTATAACTCATGTAGCTTTTAGAGCAAGAAAGAATATGGACAGAATCTAAAAACCACACCAAAAAACGCAAATAAATCAAACAGAAGACACACAGAGCATTTGCAAGGTGGGAGGTTACGTGGTGGTAAGAGTGGGGTTGTTTGGAGATTTATGAGATTTAGAGATTGAGTTCAGGACGAGGCACAGGGCACAATATACCACAGCTACCGCAGAGCCTGTGACCTTCAGCGCTGGAATACAGAAATGATGATTTTCAATTAAACAGCTACACCTTCCCGAGAAGGCCTTACTCACGGCCTTTCATTGTGTTTCTCCTTGAGAAGACACTTCCTGAACATACTCAAAAAGACAAATGACGATCAGGTGCACAGATCAAAGACAGCGATACATACAGCACGTGGACATGTGAAAATGAGCAACACGCAGTGCAGCTCCACAATGAGGTCACCAAGTCCTGTAACGCTGACACTCTGTCCTCTGGACATAACAACCCCAACTTGGACACATTTCTCACATTGTTGTTATTTTTAGTTACTGAACCAATCAACAGATTAGTACCAACACTGCCAACATGTGTTGATAAGGTGAGGTCTGAGGTGTCGATTAGGAAGAGGGGTGGGAGTGTTAGGATTTGCGGGTAGAGGCTGGGGGTTTCAGGTAGGGGGAAACAAATTATATGGACTATTATATTGCATTATTTTTATGTGCTTTTTGGAGCTTAACAGTTACAATTACCATCCTCTCATCCCTCATCCTGGTGTTTCATGGATGAAAACATGCTCTGTGTTTCGAGTGGGTGAACTGTTGCATTCATATTACTCCAGCAAAGAACAAGTATTTTACATCCTGGGACACTGTAAAAGCCATTTTTATAAAGAAATTTGAGATTATAAATAAAAATGGTTTTCAAATTTCATTTAAGAACAGTCAACTTGGTTGAACAAGTCATTTCAACATAAATTACATTAAACCAACTTTAATAAAAAATCAAGTTGAATTTATATATTTATTGAAATTGCTCAACTTATTTTGATGATATTTATTTATATATAGCACATCAATTTTGGCCGAGAAATTACCTCCAAAAATATTTGTCAATAAAGTAATTATTGTGTTAAATGAGGAAAGCATTGAACAGACATTATATATAACACTATATATTAAAAAAGGTAGTTTTAGAAATAAATATTTATATTCATCATATAATTTAATACTCATAATTTTTTGAGGCTACAAACTGCCAGTAGGTGGCGACAAGTCACCGTCATAGTGAGTGATTCATTTAGTCATTCATTCAACTGATTCGTTCATAATGGCTGATTCATTCAGAAACGAAGTGACTATCTTTATGAATGAGTCACTGAATCATTGTCTCACTCGATTCGTTAAAAAAACTTAGATTCATTCAGAGTGCGTGCTGCTCGGAAAGGCACAGCAAGTTCTGATGTGGCTTTTTTGGAATTACTGTCATTAGTGAAATTGAGCCAAAACAGCATCTATTTTCTTAATGCATGTTACTGATCTTATTGGGAATGTTTTATGCATGCATATGCTGCTTGTTTTTTGACCTTGTAATTTTTCATCAAAATATAATTTCTTTATCTTCCAGACCTCTCTCAAGTGATGTATACAGAACTTCCCTGCAAACTCATGTTTATCTGCCTCCGATTTTAAATGCAAAACCTACATCTCAAAATCCAATTATAAAACGGATAGTTCCTGTCCTTGATTCTGATTGGTTGAGCCACATTCAAAGCTGTTGTAAATTACACTACAAACATACACCTTTGTTTACTTCTGTGTGTTGCTCAGCAACCACTTTGTTGGAACCACAACTGTTTCTGAAGAAGTACATTAGGGCCTTTCGCACCACGGGAACCTTTTCATAGTACCAGAACTAATTGTGGAACTACCCACTTTTTGGCGTTTTCGCACCGCCGGAACTGGGTGCGATTTTAGTACCGGACTGCCTTTTTCGAGAACCAAATTAGCTCCTACTCCGGAGCAGGGTCTAACCAGCACAACTGGTACTAATCGTGACGTAAGTAGACATTGATTGGCCAAACGCGTATGAAAACGCCCTCACCCGCCATTATTTAAAGCTGTGTAAACATACTGTAAACATTGTGTCAACTTATTTCGCAAGTATGGAGAACAGCGATAGATGGACGGACGCTGAAGTGCAGGCACTTGTAGCAAATGTAGCACTGCCAGTTGTCGTTGGAGATTCTTAGTCCTCCTTTCCGTTCTTTCAATCGCTTTACGTATACGTCGACTTTCCATGTCCATTATTGTGAAACCCGCGAGACACAACAAAAACACAGCTCCGATCACAGCGTCCTCCATCCTCCTGTTGTTAACGTTGTTCTTCTTTGTTTCCGTTGTTGAACGCCGCGCACAAATGACGTCGCTGTCGAATGGCTTACGTCATTTCCTAGTACACACTGTCGGTGCAAATGCAACCCTTTAAATGGTACTGGGAAATAGTTCGCGCAAAATCGTCCCAGTACTTTAGTATTGTACATTTAGTTCTGGAACTATAGCGGTGCGAAAGGCCCTATTGTTTGGTGGAGAATACTGTTTTTATTTATATCATTACACTTTATTTGCTCTGTTTAATTCTGTGAAACCTTACTACGTATATGGAATAACCGTTTTATAAAAGCAATAAGCCCCGTGAAGCTGTGGTTTACAGTGAATTTATAATAGCTAAGGGGGTTTTCGTGCCTAACAAAGCCCCTTAGCTGTTATAAATTCACTGCAAACCACGGCTTCTTGGGGCTTATTGCTTTATTAACAACTGCTAGATAAAACCCCACCCTACATTTTTGAAACTGATTGAAATTAAATAAATAAACAAATAAATAATAAACAACAACAACAACAACTGTAAATTTAACAGTATTTTACACTGAAATTACAATAAATTTAATGTTAGCTTCCATTTCATCACATCTCTAAAAAAAAAAAAAACATCACCACTGGGTGAAGGATTGCATTGGACTTGCTCACTCTTAGTGCACAGGATCTTTTGTTGGGAGGCAGACAAGTTTAGATCTAATTCAGGGTGACACAGGAACTGGACAGAGTGAGATCACAATCCAAGCTCCTTTGTGTCCTTGACACCTCACACAACCCCACACTCCAGTCAAAATTTATATAAACAGTCTGCTAGATGACAAAAAGATCTAAAGCACACACTGACATTACCTGGTGACCCGTTCTGATCTGCTTCAGGACTTTCTCATAACAAACCTCCTCCATGTCATGTAGCTGCTGGACCTGTGACGAGAACATAACAATTACAAAGACATTTCATATTTCTGACTAAAACATGATTGAAAAATTCATTGTACTTGGCATAGCTCGAGATTTCTTGGCTGCTGGGTACCTTATTTGTAGTCTTGATGCCAACAAAGCTCTGGCCAAGTGGAACAGGACGAAAACGACTGTCAAGTAGAACAATCCAATGAAAGGGTTCACATGCAAGAAAGACGCCACATCCAAGTAATTCGGCAGGGTTGCTGAGAGACCAAGTATGCAAATCATGCTCTGGGTCGACTCCACCTAGATAAAGATGGATACACGGTTTTGAGTGTATCAAGAATTATCAGGAATTTCGCATTGTGTTTTTCACGCAGATTTGCCACGTTGACCAACAAAAAGCTGCTCGTTTGAAAGTGATTTCTGTGTGAGCTGTGATTTATACATTGCTCCACTACTGACAATAGACAATGAGCCTGCAAAATTTCCCAAAATTTTCGTTAATGTGACCTCACATTAAAGGTGGGGTAAGTGATTTTTCAAAAACACTTTAGAAAACTGATTCGGGCCGACTAGCAAAACAAACTTGTAGCCAATCAGCAGTAAGGGGCGTGTCTACTCATGATGTGGAGGAGAGAGCATTCAGTGCACATGACGGACATTAGCCGAGCTGAGCGACAGAAAGATAGAGATGGCGGATAAAAAACAAAAGAGGAAAACGTCTGCAGAACAAAAGAAGGCTTAAGGCAATAAAGCAAGAAGTAGGACTCGTGTAAATATCGGATCAGCTTTCCAGTGCTGGAGAGAAGTCAAGGAGCGGAAGGCCTGCGATCGGACGCCGAGGTTGCTTTGTTTCTTCTCGATAGGTGAGTAACACCGTGTCTGCACCGCAACAGCTAAAGTCTGTCTAGTACACTGGATGCGACAAAGCGACCGTTGAAAAGCATTTGAAATTTGTGTCAATACGTCATAAATAGAAAGCAGCAGC
>NW_015652287.1:549631-560947 GCF_001515625.1 Sinocyclocheilus rhinocerous | reverse complement strand
GTTTCACAGAACTAATCGTTGCCTGGGTTGCGTACGTATGTGTGGGCCGGAGCTATCAAAATAGGGGCGAGACCCTTTTGGGGTAGGGGCGTGTTTGTTTTGGTGATTTCAAATGTCAACATTGACTACCAGAAATCGCTTACCCCACCTTTAAGTAAAAAAGAGAGAAAATAAATCAAATAAACATATATAACAAAAAAAAAGGAATAAGCACCAACTCCAAGGTAGACACAGCTGATTATAAATAAATAAATAAATTAATTAATTAATTAATTAATTTGTTGTTAACAATAACAATAAACCACAAAATTAAAAAATAAACCACATTTTTATATAGCTATATTTTTACAAATATTTTCAGTAATTAATGAAATATAAATATATTTAAAATTGGCATTTCCCTCACCTCTTACAGTACTTACTCCATCTTGAAATTTTCACAAATGCAATGCTGCCTTAGAATTTGACTAGGGTTATTACAATGTCAGGGTTATTACTATTAGCTAAACCTAAAATTAAAACATAAAAAAATAAAAATAAAAATAAAATAAAATAAATAAAAATGTAAACTTGGCTAGTTGCCAAGGCATAATTTTTTTTCATTTTCTTTTAATGTAACTTGAAATATTACTAAAACTCAAATAAAAACTGATATAAACTAATATATATATATATATATATATATATATAAATTACAATATATTGTTACACCCTTATTACTGTATGTATATCATTTTATGTAAGCTAATTTATTTAAGCTCCTTTCTTCTATTGGTCATTTAACATGTAGTTCTGCCCCAAACTCACACGATTTATGCTACGTAAAATAAATGCTATATATATATATATATATATATAAATTAAAAAAACAAAGACTAATACATATTACAAAAACACAACAAAATTGCTACAACTTTAAAATTAAAAAGAAAACAGAAATTGTAAAATAAAAACTATTCAAAATATTAATTAATGAGATTGTATCGATTTTATGAGCCAAAAATTGCTATCTAGTAAGGCAGCTGGTTTTGAGTTTCAGAACCGCACTATTTTTACAGGTAAAATATGTTCATATTTATATCCAACGCTGCAATTATATAATGAAGTGCAGGTGACAGTATCTGACAGCTGTCACAGTAATACTTCTTTTGACAAGTATCACCACTCTCACACTACCAGATGTGCTATTGTGCATCTGGAATTAAAGTTTTGAAAAATAAACAACTCAAAACTAATGACAGTCGCAGCATCTGAGACAGAGAGAGAGATGGCTGCGCTATCTGTGCTCCTCCTGCGGTGCGGCTGACAGCTAAGATTGGTAAGGCCTTTAATATGATGCAGTAGCTGTCTGTCCAGGTAATCTAGATATCACACAGCTAGTCCCTATTTGCGGGTACAAAGAATGATGAAAAGACTCATAGAGAATCCTTCTCTCAGGCTAAGTGAGAGCTCAGGTCACCTCCGCTAGAGCGGTCGTTTGATCCGCAGCTATGGAGAACTGATCTCTTGTGTCATACACACATTCTGCTGTTGTGTTAGGGTTCAACTAAAGCAGAACTGTGCCAAAAATCACTGGCCGTATATTTCAAACACACAATAAAAAGAACCACATGTGGCAGCTCTAATTAACACTTTAAAATATAATCCAGTAGAAAACAGCCATTTTAAATTGAAAAAAATATTTAAATAAATAAATAAACTCATAATTTTCACAACTCTCTGTACAAATATTGTCACTAAAAGATTTTCATAGTAAAGCAGAGGTAAAAAAACTTAGACTTAAAACAATTAAAACACTTAAGCCCCGTTCACACCAAGAACGATAACTATAAAGATAACGATATTAGCGTCCACACCAGCGAACGATATCGTCTGTTTATTCTAAGCGCACGCTCGTCTGCCGCTTTAAATTCTCGAGCTCGTTACAGCAGGATGGATTCTGATTGGCTGTCAATTTTGTATCATTCATCAGCTGGAAAATATCATCTTGAAAGTGATTCCAACGATATCGTTTCTCTTTGTCTTTATCGTTATAGTTGTGAAAAAAAAGAGCCTTCTCTTGTGCACCGAGACAATGTGCCACATCTATAGTTGTTGGATGTTATCCCATTTCCTCAGAAGGAGCTCATAATGATGCTGGCCTGTGGCAGGCAGAAGGGTCACGTATCTGGATCACCCTTATGGGTCCATCCTGCTCTTGTGTGCTCACCCGAGGACAACTAGATCTTGGATGGCCATCTGTCGTGCTGGTTTACTGATACCTTCTTTATAGTCTGAACAGGGATTCACTTCATAGTGTCTGGCAAAACTGGCACACGACACACCTGCCTGCAGCACGCCAATGGCCATCTCTCCTGCTTCAGGTGACATTTGAGGCATTATGAAACACACTGAAATCAGACTTGGCATGGCTTTGTTTTTCCTGAGATCTCAGCTTTTAAGAATCTTTTGAAAAAAAGTGAAAGACCAGTTTTTATTCCACCTGGACCTCATTGGTGAAAACAGTATCTTTAAATGATTCGCAAGGGATTGACAATCCCAGTTTAAACTGTATTTGATGGAATGTATCAGTGGTCAAAAGTAAAAAAATAAAATGAAATAAAATAAAATAAAAGGTGTAAAATATGAATCTTGAATCCTAAAAATACAACCGCTATCCAAAGTCTCCAACCTCATATGTCTCTCTAATTTCTCCCCCTGAAATGGCTGCCAGGAGCTATTTTATAGGATTTGGCTCTTCCCATTTTTGAAGCATACGGTGCTTTGTATGCTCCAAAAAAACTTGAATGTAAACACATTAAATACATGTACTTGGAATATAACAAACTGTGCAATGTGCAAATAAATAAATAAATTAATTAATCAATTAATTTAAAAAAAAGCTGAGAACACCTATGAAAAGTACTTCATATTCCATATTTTTCCTAAAGTTTTTATTTATTTCCATGAGTTTTCTTGATCTGGAAATGAGCTATTAGCTATCATTAGCTATTCAAATAAGCTATTAAAATTAGCTATTATTTTCCAGGTTTTCTATGACCGTGGAAACCCTTAGTCAGTAAACTAATCCAAATATTATTATATCCAAATTCACATTCAGTTTCCTCAAGGTCTCGTATGCAAATAAGGAAAGGGGGAAGAAGAAAACAGCTATATCCTAAGATTCCTTAAATGTTTTCTCCACATTCAAATAAACAATACCAGTACAATGGCATAATATACAATATAAAATATTGAATGATATTTAAAAAACAGATTTGTTATAAAGCTCAGGAGCAATCTCATTTCTCTGTACCATCCTTGAGATGTTTCTTCACTTTGATTGGAATTAACCTGCGACAAATTCAATTGGTTAGACATTATTTGTAGACATGTTTGTCTGTATACACTATAAGGAAAAAGTTTTGGGACACCCGACCTTTACACCAAGATTTTGGAGTGTTCCTGAGGGACTTATTGATTTATTTATTAATTTTTTTTACTGAGGTCAGGGACTGATGTTGGACGAGAAGGCCTGGCTCCCAGTCTCCGTTCCAGTTCTTCCCAAAGGAATTGATGGGGTTGAGGTCAGGGCTCTGTGTGGGCCAATCAAATTCTTCCACACCAAGCTCATTCAACCATGTCTTTATGAACCTTGCTTTGTGAATCAGGGCATAGTCATGCTGCCATAGAAAAGGGCTTTCCTCAAACTGTTCCCACACAGTTGGAAAGTTGGAAATAGCATTGTCCAAAATGACTTGGTGCCAATGCTCCCTCTAAGCCGCGTGAGCGCGCGGCCACGCAAAATAATAAAACGTCATCATGTATTAAAGAAGAGTGGCTTGATTAAGTGCTGGAAATAGCAAATGATGGACACAGAACGGTAACAAAACTCAGAGACATTTACGGTCACACACAGGTGTATTGTGCAAACTGTACTTCATAGGGATGTTTAGATAGCTATAGAATAATTCACGTTCATGTTTTAAAAAAATATTTAACTTACAGATCTCAGTTTAAATGAGTAGGGCTTGTTGTTTGTCATTTCTCCGATCACAAATGCAGACATGGTTTTATGTTTACGCGGCGCGATGCAACGCAACACATATAAAGACAGTATAAGTCATTATAATCCGTAATTATGTCCCCACTGGATGCAACAAATGCCTCGTTTATAATGGGTTTTAATGTTTTTGTCTCGTCGCTCCAGCCGGACAGGGCATCACAGTATGGTGAGGGGCGTAACATTTCCGTCACACGCTTGAGGTATTCGGCCAATCACAACGCACTGGATAGCTGGCCAATCAGAGCACACCTCACTTTTCAGACCGATGAGCTTTGTAAAAATCGACGCGTTTCAGAAAGGCGGGGCATAGAGGAGAAACAATAATGTACAGTATGTGGAAAATAATGTGTTTTTTGAACCTTAAACCGCATAAACACATTGCATTAAACCAAATACACAAAATAATGTTATTTTTAGCAACGTCATATGACCCCTTTAAGATTTCATTTCATTGAAAGTAAGGGGCCAAACCCCTGAAAAGCACACAGCAAAAATATGTTGGGAGATTTGTCACCATGGGTGTTAAAATTATCACTTTTCGGGTGAACATACAGGTCCATATTTGCTAGTGTTAAAACAACACTGACAAAAGTGTTTATTATACAAACACTGTGTTAGTGTTTCATTTTAATCAAGGTGTTTCATTTTAATCACTCAAGGTGTTGAGAAATTATTACTCGCAAGTATACACATTTAACACTTTATGGTGATTAATCCCACACACCCAGTTTATTTATTTAATGTGAATTTTGTAAATATTATTTTAAAAATGGTAATGCAGATTACATTTAAAACATAAACCTATAAATATTTTTCAAAAACCAAGTGACTATGAATTTATTTCAACATTTATTTAAATTTTAATATATCATACAATTGAATAAAACAGCTCTGCTAGTCTCCAATGCATCTTAATACTGTTTGGTATGAAAATACACATTCATTATGATACATATTTCTTTATAAATCTCTACTGAGTTTCAAACAAGTTAATTTTTTTTGTAACTATGTAGAAAAATGAGTCAGCACCATAGGATATCTGTGCATCAAACAAAGAAACATTCCTTAAGTTGTCCTTGTTCACTATACATACATGTTGAGATGCTTTGTCAAATAATCTGCATGGACATTTTCAATAGAAGTTGACTATTAAAGACAACAATTTAACATGCATCCTTAAAATCATCAATGTTAAACACTGTCTGGTTTGAAAATAGACATTCATTCTGATAAAATATACTATTTCTTTATAAATAGGCTAAATAATCACATAAATCTTTCAAACAAGTTCATTTTTTGCAACTATGTAGAAAAATGAGTCACCACCATAGGATATCTGTGCATCAAACAAAGAAGCATTCCTTAAGTTGTCCTTGTTCACTATACATACATGTTGAGATGCTTTGTCAAATAATCTGCATGGATATGAGCTAACTTCAGGTGTCGAAACAATTTAATTCAGCCCCATACCATTATCCCCTTCTCCACCAAACTTTACATTTGGCACAATTCAGTCAGGCAGGTAATGTTCTCCTGGCATTTTCCAGACTCGTGATTCGTCAATCCACAGAACAGGTTTCCACTTCTCCAGAGTGCAGTGGTTGCTTTACAGCACTCAATCTGATGCGTGTGTGGCTTACATGTAGCTTCTCTGCCATGAAAAAACATTCCATGAAGCTCCCCTTGCACAATTTTTGTGCTGTTAATGCCAGTGAAGGTTTGTAACTCTTCAGCTAGAATCAGCAGAGTGTTGGCAAATTTTCTCCACCATGCTCCTCAGCACTTACTGACCCCTCTGTGACTTTACTGGGTCTTGGCTGAGTTGCTGCTGTTTCTAAATGCTTTCGCTTTCCAATAATACCAGTCACAATTGCGACCTTTTCCCTCCACAAATTTTTATAAATGTAGACTGCATGGCTTGGTGTTTAATTTTTTACACCTGTGGAGATCTAAGAGGCAAAGGTCTGGAGAAGGCTGCCAAAAATATTTTAGTTAGGCTCGGCCAAACTAAGCAATCAGGGGAAAAGGGCCTTGGTAAGAAAGGTGACCAAGAACTTGATGATGGGAGATCACTGCATTGCTCCACCAATCTGAGATTTATGGTATAGTGCCTGGATGGAAGCCTCTCCTCAATGAAGACAAAGGAGAAAACCCTGCTTGGAATTTGCAAAAAAAGTCATTATGTCTGGAGGAATCCAGGTACCGCTCAATAACTGCACAATACCATTACACTGGTGGAGCATGGTGGTGGTTGCATCCTGCTTGTGGGGGTGTTTTTTCAGAGAGGAAGCTGAACGCAGCAAAAAAACTGCGATATCCTTAATGAAAACTGGATCCAGAGCTCTCAGGACCTCACACTGAGCCAAAGGGTCACATTCCAACAGGACAATGACCTTAAGCAAAGAACCAAGATAATACAAACGCGGCTTAGGGAGGACTCTGTGAATTAAATTCAATAAATAATGTCAATTAAACATCTCTGGAGAAACCTGAAAATCCCTGTCTATAGACAGCCCCATCCAACATGACAGAGCTTGAGAGGTAGAGAAGAATGGCAGAAAATCCAGACATGCATGTGGCATCATACCCAAAAAGTCTTGTGGCCGCAAAGGTGCTTCAACTATACCAAGTTAAGGGTCTGAATACTTATGCAATGTGATATTTCAGGTTTTTTTTTTTTTATATAAATGTGCATTAAAAAAGTTATAACAAATCTGTTTTTTTGCTCATTATGGGGTGAGTGTAGACTAATGTGGGAAAAATACATAAATTATTAAATAAATAAATACATTGAAGCATTTTAGTTTAAAATTGCAACATGACAAAATATGAAAAAAACAAAAACATATATGAATAATTCTGCAAGGCACCGCACCATTTTCATTTTCTAACCTACACTTGGTCAAAAGTGAAACTTACAACACACAGACATTTATGATATTTTCAACTCTACAACACACAACATTCACATCCAGATCTCTATTCAAAAGATTCAGAACAAGACCAAACACACTACTGGCCAAAAGATTTAAATAATTAAGATGTTTTTGAAACAATGTTTATGCTCATCAAGGCTGTATCATTTTTATTTTACTGATAATATGGTTAAATAATGTAACAATTTAAAAGACCTGTTCTATTTTAAAATGTAATTTATTCCTGTGATATTCCATGAGAAATGTGTCTCACTGCCCTTGCAGAAGAGGACCATGATTGAGGAGAGTAAAGTAATAGCATATAAATACTGTGTACAGATGTGTGACAACTGAGAGCCAGTGTTAGGATCATTGAATTTGAAAAGCCTTCAGCAAATTTTAAAGCATGATGGCTGATTTTAGGTCAAAAGTTCCTAAATAATATTCTCTGCCATGTCTTTTCGTATGCATCTATATCAGTTTTCAAATGAGTTGCAAGTCTTTTCTGACACCAGTTTAAAAACAAAAATGCTATACGCACATAAAATGCTAACCCTACTAACCATAAAATCATGCAACGTTAGTTACATAACATTTTAAAATACATTCAAACACAAAAACAGTTATTTTAAATTGTAATAATATTTCAATGTTACTGTTTGTACTGGATTTTAATCAAATAAATGCAGCCTAAGTGAGCATATGAGACATATTTCAAAAACATTTCTAAAAAAACAAAAACAAAAAAAAAGGCATTCCAAACTTAAGTAAAAAGTATTCCAGACTTTTGACTGGTTAAAAGTGCGTAAATTCTGTGCCACTCATAAAGTGTACAGTTTTCAATAGAATTAACCTACAAATGGCTTTATTCAAGAGCCCTTGTGGAATAACATTAATTACCACAAATAAATAAATGTTAGCTTACAATAAAAGTTAAGAGATCCGATCAACAAACAACAAAATTACATTAATATTAAGATTTTAGTGTGACGTGACAATGTAAAAGACAAAACCATAAAATGACCATTGAACTGACAAAAACTTTACAACTCAAATAAGCAATTATTGTTAGAAATAATGCAAGTACTTTTATGAAATCATAAGCTTCACATTTCTCCCTCCAAAAATTTAATTTTTAAAATTAAAATTTAAAATGTTTCTCTCTGTAAACATGCCACAATAACTGTTGACTGAACTTTATTGTACTATAATATCGTACTATAGTAAACTTTTTTTTAATAGCTGTCTAGACTAAAGCATAAAACCATCTAAATTTAAGGGATTATTATTTTTGACTCAATAAATGACATGTTGCCTAAACTGGCATTGCAATGTCTGAATTAAAGGGCAATTTTGTTTACTTTTGTACAACATTGAGAAAGAAAAAAAAAGTACTGTGTTGGGTCACCGTTTGGGTCTAATATTCAATCTGTGTCCTGTAGCAAAACCACTGGCATATGTGAAGACTGCAGCCTGACACACAGGATCTCTCTTAGGGGCCATTCACATATCGCGTTTTTTGCGTGCTCAAGTTCGTTATTTCAAATGTAGATGCGCGGCAGGCGCGCTCATAATGGAAGCGACGCGGTCGCGACGCGCTCATTTTTTCCAGGCATTTTTCATTTTTTCTGCGCCGCATCCAGATAAAAACATTTCAACTTTTCAGAATGCCGCAAGCGCACCGCGGGTCATGTGACAAGAAGGATTTTCCACCCTCTGATACACCAGTAGCACCCACAGATACAGTCAACGCAAAGAGCCTGGATATGACCCTTCACATTAAAAAAAAGGGGCGGGGCTGCTTGATATGTCCCGCCCTGTCTTCCTGTTTCAGTTAAAATGACGTCAACACATAGAGTAACGCTGCATGTTTCTAAGCATTTCAGGGGACCTTTAAATATGCCTGTACTTGCCTGTGAGAAGAGATATGAAATAATCATAATTTAACCATCCCATAATCAATTCTGGTTCCCAAGGGTGTGCGAGTGTGCTATCTTTAGGCTGCACTAAGGCTGAAAGCCCAGCTAAAATAAGCAACGCAATCTACACTAACTTTTTGATGTAAAAAAAACTAAGCGTTTGACAATGTCTTAAAAAAAATGTAAAAACATGAATTACAGTATCGATGCTAAAAGATTCAACAACCATAATATATCAACCTTGTTTTTGTTTTTCCTCCTGAAGAAAAAAAAAAGCAAAGTAACACTGCTTTCCCTCTCCTCCACCATCTTTTATTAATGATACTCCTCATTTTGCTACTTCCACGGGCCACGATCTTGCTTACCGTGCAGAGATCAATAATTCAAAGTCTCCTAAAGACAGGAATACCTTCGAATTGTGTTGACTTTTGGCTCTACTACTGTGCACATACCCTAATTAAAATAAGAGACACAGGAAAACATTTCTGCTGTGTTGTGGGGAGAAATTCTTTGATTTTGTGGCATTTCTACTTCTTTTTCTGTAAATAAAATACACTATTGTCCACACCTCACTATATTTCATATGACAAACCAAAAATTTAACCATTTTGTATGTGGCTGCTATATGATGTTTGATGATGTGATATACAATGTTTTATTATGATGTGATAAAATATTCAAAACAAAACTGAGGTCAAACATAACTGTTGTGGAAGCTTTATTGTGTCAAATCAGCTGTCTACATATAAATGACTGTATTAATATTATATATATTTTATTTGTTAATACAGATAAAAAGGCCAGATCCACACATCACCTAGGTTAAGCTGTTGGTAGCCATTTTCTTTTAATTTTCTTTTTACCTAAAATGTTGTTATGGTTACTTAAAACATTCCAGTGTGTAGGTGGCCAAACAGAATAGGGCCTAAGCCTGAGCCCAGGGGAACACCATTGTTGACAGACAAAGGTTGCTATAACATATGTTATATTTATAGGACACTGTCTCAATGAAAAGACGGTTACCATGGATATTCCCTGGACATCAGGAACAGTCATCAGTTAGTTAACACGTTTCTCTTTCACTCTGGATATATTATGGTTATGATAGGGTGTTAATATAAGGGATGGATGCTTACTGTTTTCTATGCCATGGACATTACAGAGTGCCTGGCTACTGAAAATACTGAAATGATGAATGCAGTGACCTTGAGGAAAATGGGTCAAGACCATCAGGTTTGGTGAAATTAAGACTTCAGAGCTCCGTTAGATGCAGACAGGCAGCAGAAAGGATGGGTGATCATTCAGGGTGACGATGAGCTGCAAACATTGTGTTGACAGAGAAAGCCATGTGTGTTCAATTGTCCTTGTGTGTTTAATTTCCTAACTGTGTTCCTAACTGGAGTTCTAGACACATAAAGCAAGAGAATTGCCTTTTAGAGTGATCATTTTTTCTTTCTGTTCTCTGGGGTGTATTTAAGTGTCTAAATCCTGTTCCCGGAGGCACAGCAAGAGTACACTTTTTGAATATCCCCCTTATCTGACCCATCCATTTCAGGTCTTTAAGCCTTTACTAATGAGCTGAGTTGAATCAGGTACGTTTGATTAGGAAGAGTTTGAAAATGTGTACTTTTGGTGGGCCTCCAGGAATAGTGTTGGGAAACACTGGTCTAAATGACAGCCAATTTGCTTGACAGTTTGCTAAATTCCATGCCAGATTGATTTCTTATGCTGTAGTTGATGTAAGTCTTTAACTAGAGCAGTAACATCTTCGTTACTTTCATGGTGACATACTTATTAACAGTGCCACTGAATAGCTGACAAAACATACCAGCCATCTTCAACAGCAGGAATCAAGCTGATCATACTGATCTTCAGGGGTTTTGACGTCACACCCACAGACAATCTTTTCACTGACCGTCTGATGAATAAAACATGAAACAGGTACAAACTGTAAGAGCTGGAGGAAATCACCATTCAGACTGGCTTTCTGCAGCTTCCAGAAGCACACAGGTTTAAATCAGTGTTGTTCCTTACTTCTTGCTAAGCCAAAAGTATGCTTCAGTTTTCTTGAATCTTGAATCAAAATTATTGAAAAAATCAAAACAATCTTGACTTAAATCAAAGACATATGAAATGTAAATCAAAATCGATTCACTGTCCACCCAAAGATTCACACAGCTAATATATACAGTAACAATTTAGTATAGGAACCAATTCTTACTGTTAACTAGTTGCTTATTAGCATGCCAATTATTATATGCCTATTATAACATATTGGCTGTTTATTACTTATAAAGCACATATTCTGCATGAACAATAATCTACATCCCCTAATCCTACCAAATACCTAAACTTGACAACTTCTGATACAATATTTTAGAGCTGAGCACACCTAGGAAAGTATTCCATATATATATATATATATAAATTAAAAAAT
>NW_015652287.1:544524-549607 GCF_001515625.1 Sinocyclocheilus rhinocerous | reverse complement strand
ACACTTTATTTTGATAGTCCACTTTAGACATTCTATTAACTATACGTAACTTTGTAACTACATGTCAACTAATTCTCATTCATTTGCATCTACATGTCTACTAACTCTCAGAGTAGACTGTTAGGGTAGGTTTAGGGTTAGTAGAATGTTAAGAAAGAAAGTGTTAGAAGATATTAAGCAGACAGTCTACTAATACTCTACTAACTGCTAGTTGACATGTAGTTGCAAAGTTACTTACTGTTAATAGAATGTCTAAAGTGGACTATCAAAATAAAGTGTTACCATATATATATATATATATATATATAGGGCCCTATGAAATTCGTTTAATTTTTTCCCTAAATTCCGTTTTTTATGTTTCAATTTTTCTGGATTCCTTTTTTTTCCTCCATTTTAGATTTTTCTGAACTCCTTTTTAAATGGTTAAATTACATTGTATTCATCAAAAAGCATTTAAAATCATTAAAATCAAATTAAAGTCATGGAACTTGTACAATTTCACATCAGCTTATTAAAAGTTTAACAAAAATGACGTTTAGGGCCCTATGAATTTTTTTTTTCTCACCATGTTTTATTGTTACCAAATACTGTGTTAACATGCCTAATTATTTGAATGCATAAAAACAACTTAATTTATTAAAATAGATTCTTACAATAGCCTTATGCTTTTTTCCCTCAGAAATTATGTGTTGTGTATTTAAATTCTTCTAGTTTTCAGAAAAAAATAAACAAACTTTATTTTTTTTTGGCAAACAACAGGGATTTACTATTAAAATTAAAACATGAAAGAAATGTTTTGTGATTATTCCTTAAAAAATAAAGTTTTAATAATTTTACTAGTAGTACATTCTACTGAACAATACTAGGCTAATATATTTCAGGCACAATGTCTTCAAGTTAAACCAAACTTTTATTTTGACGGGTTGCCGTGAATACCTTTTAAGTTTCTGAGTGTATATGATATAGTTTCTCTCAAATGAAATGGTAAAATGCTCATAAAGTGACTCTCAGAACAGTTCTGGAGATGTTGTACATGTATGTATGTCCTCATTTAGTGAGACGGCAGACGCTGAAAACACAGCGAGCATCTCGCACGCTTCAGTATGACTGTAGTAAACAAAACCACGCGTCTGCGCCATTCACTCATACCGAGACAAACAGCACATAAAGACTTCATATTTAAATAGTATTTTTGCAGTTTAAGATTTACAGATACTGGTCCATATCACAATTAGATTTAAGTGTAATGACCTACTTTTGATTAATTCATCCAAACTTTGACAAATTCCGTGACATTCCACATTATACAGTAAATTCCGTTTTTATGACTGGATTCCGTTTTACTGGTTTTTCGCATCATGGAAATGTATACAATTTTAAAACTCCCTATTTTTTCCAGATTAACCATGGGAACCATCACTTATTTACTGTTTAAATATTTTAAAATATAGGATGCTAATTATCGAAAATCAATTAATTTGATCTTTAGCATTTTTAAATCAATTATTAAATGAATCAAACAATTCACAATTAAAAAAATAAGTGCTTTAAGATCAACGCAAATGCATTGGCAGGATTTATAACTGATGCATCAAGAAAATTAGTAAATTCTTACACCCCTAATATATATAAATATATAACAAATGAGTAAAGTTCTTACCCTTGTTCAGATTATCAGCCATAGTCATTTCTCCGTAGCGACTAACACATCAGAATTAGGAGTTGTAAGTGATAAACATCTAGTTAGTAAGCAAGAAACTTTTTAAAAATTTGTACAGAAGCACCTGAAAGCAGAACGTCTTTAATGCAGCAAAAACGTGGGCGCCAAAAGGACTGAATATTCTAATTCACTACAGCTAACTGCTGCCCGATGTGTCACCATGACATACGGCAAAGTAACAGCTTGTTATCTTTTAGCTTTTAAAATTGAAATGAACTGCAAAGATTGCATTCCGCATAGCCAAAGAAACTAAATCTGACATTGAAAATCTAGCGCACGGTATGATCTCGAATGATAATAAGCTCCGTTCGGCTTTAAGAAGAGCACACACAGCCTCGCTGAACTGGTATCAGTTAGCACTTCAAAGGAATAGAGCGTGGACACAGTAAACAGCAGCCTCATTTGAAGTCATTTCCTTTCACTTACTCGCCACTCAGTCCTACTGAAAGCTTCTCTCAGCTCCAGGCCTCAAAATAAAACTCACCTAACTAAGAAATGTGCGTCGTAAATGAAAAAAAGCTGTATTTTCGGAAACTTTGCCCTATGAAAGTGTCTTAAAGGGCAAAATTGCCATGGTAGCTTAGCTGCGTAGTTTGTCACAGAGTAGACGTGAGCTTTACTTGAGCTTATTCCGTAAATTCCTGCGTGTGATTGACACCTGACTGCGGCTCGTCAGAACGGAACACGGATATGGGACACCCCGTAATGTGGGCTGTCGTCTCTGCAGCTGTCAGGATTTGCATAATCACACTAATATCCCAAATGGCCAGAGTGATTCTAGTAAGGGCGGCCGTCAATCATCATCAGCGGGGTCCTATCAATCACACACACATGCATCCACTGGAGGAGGAAATTACCTAGGAACCACAAATGAGTGAACCAACAAACTATGGGCTACCTGTATCTATCAGGTATTTAATACTAAACCACTAGCTGAAAAGACAATACTACTATTATCTTACCGTATTTTTATTTGTCCTCAAATCATCTCATGGAGAGTGCTCCATCTAAATGTATTACCTGACGCAACATGAACTTCATCCAGGATGAGCAGTCGGACGATCTGAGACAAAGCCACGTCCCCCACACTCTTCCTGGTCACCACATCCCACTTCTCTGGAGTCGTCACCAACATCTACAACACAATACAGTCATTAGACGATTAAGGCCTTGCAAACATGTGCTCTGAATGATCAGTAGCTTGTCCTGGCATTTGCCAGTGACATGATGTTTGCAATATACTGTCAGTTGCTTTGGTACAAACTGTCCATTAAACATAACATAAACATAAATGTGAAGAAAAACAAACAATAATGCATACTAGAGAATGCTCTACAGATTTTTTCTTCTTCTAGTCTGTCAAGAAGTCATGATCCCATGACATCAGTTGCAATTCTTCTATACATGATGAATGATTAATTTTCTGGATGACTAGTCAACTGTTTAAAGTCGTGCAAGTCCTAATGCATACTCAAGTGAATGAGATGCCTCTACCATCTGGATAACTGTATGAGCATGCTATGAGATTTCTACCATTTTCAAATACATCCTATATGACCAACATTCATCTAATGTTAATATGCAGTATGTGTGTTTTTTACACTGGTATCTCTTTCTCCTTTCTTCTGGAGGACTTTTTGTTTTGCATTAACAATACGTTTACAGATGACTGGTGGAAACTAGGTCTGTGAGCAGCCAACTCTTAAGAAAAATGTCCAAGTATCTCTCGAGAGAATTACATGTGGTTTGTGTTTAAAAAAGTAAATGAGAGGCTAAGGTATAGAAACATCTCAGGTGTGTGTTCACTGCTGTGTGTGTGCACTTTGGATGGGATAAATGCAGAGCACTAATTCCGAGTATGGGTCACCATACTTGGCCACATGTCACGTCACTTTCACTTTCAGTGCTTCCACAATTATCAAACAAATGAACAGAAAAGAATATCATTCTTACCGGTCCATTTCTAAAGGTGACTGTAGGGATGGGCGATTTTGGCAAACAAATAAAATCGAGATTTTTTTTAGAACATTTGACCGATTCTCGATTTTTTTTTTACGATTTTTAACTAGTCAACTTGAAAATGTAACTACTGCATGATTCAAGTAACTATTTCTTTATTAACCCTCTAGTTAAAGAAAATTCTATTCCAAGTGCATCACGCCACCACCCATGAAGTTGCCAACGTGATATAAATGTTAAACAAATCACAAATATCTTTGCAGAAAAGATGCATGAACTACATATTGTACAACGTTTCTTATGCATATTATATGTTCAGAAAGTTAAGGTAATTCAAATTTAAAATGACTTAAAGGTATAGCACAAGTAGACTATTATTAACTATAAATGTTCTGTAAAAACAACAGCAGCTTTCAGCCTGTCACAATGATGCAAACATGAAATATCAGACATACAGTAGTAATAATCACAGGTTTTTTATTCGCTTGCGCTGCTTTTCCATTCTTTTTTTCTGTGTAAACATGGATGCATTTAACTATTGCGCTCGCGCCTCTTGCAGCGTCTCATGCATGAAACGACAGTCTAACTACACGGCGCTCAAGTTAAAAGAAGTTCACTCCCATCTTCTTGCATGTTTTTTTCCTATTCCACTGTCCACGTCGCATCTTTATCAACACAAAAGCACATTCTGTGTGAATGGCGCCTTGTGATATGAGCGTGTCACATGTGAGCGGTTAATCCCGTGCGCCGAAATACGGTCAGATCGTTTTTTTCTCTTTACTGTTATCATTGGAATATTGTCAAAGTGTCTAATTCTGACGTTTGGCAATATTTCTATTCAAAATCGCGATTCCTCGATTTCTAAAAAAAAAAAAAATTGTGGCAAAACATTCCATTCGAATTCATCTATAAAATCGTCCAGCCCTAGGTGACTCACTGTAAACTGCACCAATCTGCTCAATATAAAGAACTGAAGGGATGCTTGTTGAATAATGCTGTTTATATATCTCTACTGACTATGTTCCAGACAAAATCTGGCCAGTTCAATTGTTTTTCCCCACACATGAATAGCTAGAAAAGCTCCAAAAGAAGCTAAAACATTAAGTATGTAAGTGTACAATAATCACTAAGCTCCAGCTCCCTCGGTGATGTCCTTTCCTTTTTCTAATGTATAGTTAATTTGGTTTGTTCTCCAGTATTCTTGCCACTTGAAGTTAAACCTACTTGTTTTGTGGTCCTCAGCTACCTGCTTTTGTAATTTCCCAATACATACTATGTACATTTTTTGTTAGTCATACTGGTTCCTATCCAGTTCAAAATTAAATATATAAAAATGCAAAAAGTTTTTTAGGAGCAAAAAAAAAAGGTCACATTAAAGGGATAGTTCACCCAAAAATGAAAATT
>NW_015652287.1:533317-539856 GCF_001515625.1 Sinocyclocheilus rhinocerous | reverse complement strand
ACAGTTCATTCATTGCAGTGCATCAGAGGTAAAAAAACCCCGATATAAATACTGTTCAGTTTCTTGCACAGACCGATTGTTTTGTGTCTTTACTCTTTACACATCAGTGTATCATCACGAGCAGCAGGGTTTAATTTGGTTTTGTTTGTGTGTGTTTCTTTTGACTCTCAAAGCCGTGATTCCCATTCACTTCCATTATAAGACTGACAGACTGCAACGGTTTGAGTTAAAAAATCTTTGTTTGTGTTCTACTGAAGAAACAAAGTCACCTACATCTTGGATGCCCTGGGGGTAAGCAGATAAACATCAAATTTTCATTTTTGGGTGAACTATCCCTTTAAGGTGAATGTGAATTAGCTGCATATAAAAGAGCCTTTGATACATGTGGCAACATGAGCCCTGATATAGTTTCACAGTAGATGAGCATCCCATTCTGTTTCAGCCGTACTTGCACTACTTCAAACAGGAAAAATGGACAAACTTATCACTGAGGCGAGCTTTTGGAAGGTTTGCTTTAGCATACCAGAGCCTCAGGCCATAAAATTGAAAGGAAAGACATTGAATACATGCATCTAAAAGCTCTGGATGACATGTAGCTAATTTCTTCTATGTGAATTACTGAAACCCCACATTAAAATCCAATCATAATACAAACAATGCGTGTGCAGTGCAGAAATGTCTATCACAGAGTATGACGTGACAGACATCCTCTGCTGTGTTTCCGTTGACTAAGAATAGGGTCACTAAGAACAAGTATGTAAAATTAATAAGTAATGTGGCCATATTTAGCACTGTAAAATAGAATTTAACTGTATTCTACAACCATGTGAACGAAGCATATGTCTCCAGTCAAACTGTTCACCAGAGCTGCAATTTGGAAAATTCTCCAATGTTCAATAAACAAAAACCTGGAGTAAGAAGCACAAAACCAGGTTTCCTACATATGGATGAGTTTATATACTGTATGGAGGAAGCCAATAAATCCCTTCAACCTAGAGCCTCTAATTTTGCCTGTTAAACACCATAGAGTTTTCAAAGTTTGTCAAAGTCACCTAGTGGGAGTCCTCGAGTGTGACAATGGCTCCACACAGCCATATTATGATCAAATAATATAATGCCGTTTCAAAAATATAACCCAATTTTGAAGGAAAAGATGCAATCCCATATTACAATTACTGCTCCTCTCTGCTGTCCCCATGTTTCCATATATAATAATGCACCCAATTCAGACAACTCATCAAATTCATGAGTGGGGTTTTATGAACAAATCAAAACACCACAAAACCCCATCATATGGGTTGGTGAGCAATAAGTTGTTGAGGATGCAGCAGACTACCACAATCTGGGATACTTTACCATGACTGCTTAGCATCACTCCACCACTGCGACCCAAACATCAGAATCATAAAGTTATTTAAAAATGCAGAAAGTACAATCAAATACACCATAGGGCTGTACATATGCCTTGTTATAATGCTCTATTCCCTCATTTGAATGAAAAAACAGCTACAAAGATGAATAAAAAAAACATACCTAAATATCTGGGTGTTTAGTGATCAAAATTAATTGTACTTCATTGGTGCAATTTGCATCAAGATTCATTTACATAGAAAGGAGGCATGTTTGCTCTGAAACTGTTTGGGATTGACAGCCGCATTTACTAAATAATATGACTTCCAAATTGCAATGAACATACAGCAGGACGCAGGGCAGATCCAATAATGTCTGTATAAATGAGTAAAGTTGCTACAATCAATGTTCAGTCAATCAACCATCAAGTTACAAATTAATAAACAACAAGACAGCCAGGAGAAAGGAAAAAAAAGAGAGAGACGGACAAAAGAAAGAGGCAACCAGGAGTGGAAATTATTTCGTGAAAATCATTTTTCAGAGTTTGGATGCCATTACAGAGATTTTTAAACATAGAGCATAGTCTGACAGAAATCAAACAGAAAGCAATCTGGAATGAGGAATGATGAATGAACATGAATGCAGGGATGCAGAAGGTCAAACACAGCAAGGTGCAATTCTGCATCTTTCGGATGAAACAATGTTTTGAGCTTTGGGGCAGAGATGTGTGATTTGGTGGAGATGCTTTTTGTGTGTCTGTGATGGATCTGATGTGGGATGCAAAACAAGTAAAATCTAATGCTCAGATTCAGGATTGTTTTGAGAGAGTTCTGTTGCTATAGATTCAAATGTCAATATTTATTGTAAGTGTTAAATCACACTATCTGTTTATTCTGCATTGTTACAATTACAGTTTAGCTGAATATTTACATAATGCGTACAAGATTTTAGAGAACACAACTGAAGGATGTCAATGTATCTAAGTAGTGTATCTGTGTAGCGAGCAGTGCTAACTGAGATCATGACAACTAATGATACGAACATGCTTACAGATTATAAAAAAAGGAGAGGACCAAGAACCGAACCTTGGGGGACACTTTGAGTTAGGGAAGCTGGAGGGCATTTGTACTTCTTTATAGAAAGAGAATACTGTCTTTTAGTGAGGTAGGAATAAAATTAGGTTTCTCTTGTGTGCTGACAGATAACAACAGTTCAAATTTAAGATGTTGCTTTCTAACTGTAATGGTTTAGGAAGAATCTTGCTGCTTTTATTCAATTTTCTCCAGAACATTTGTTCAGCTTTATATTAGATATTAAGAAACAACATTAGAACATTTCCCTGTTTATGTCACTCTAGTTGTCTTTGTTCACAGCATTCCAGACAGGTTGTCAGTCTGTGCATTGCTCAGAATACACAATGGTTGATCCTGCTTTGGCTTCTTTCGGAACTATTACTGCTGACCAAAACAGACACAATAACCGGTCATATAATGACTAAAATGTGTCTAAAAAGTTACCCAATAATAACTGCAATTACTATCATCTCACTGTTATCTGCAAATACAGCAACGCTGGCTAAGATAATCTATATCAGATCGTATTGTGATGAAACATTTTAAACATTTACACCCCTACCATTTTCTACGTCGTATTACAAACACTACGTATAATAATAATTTACATGTATGAAGGTCACAGGGGTTAAAGCAAAAAAAAATATTTTGACTGAAAATTTTTCCTCAGCCAAACCCCATTCCACAGCCATACCTGTCACACATCCAGTTTAAGAGCAGTGTTTTCTTGTAATTAGGAGCGCTTCTGATCAATAATAAAAAAATCTGATCAAAAAATTGCCTTACTAATATGAGGTGACATTTGACTCAAAGTGATTAACAGGGGCATTTTCTTTTTACCTTTGTAATGGCATTTTTATTAAATGTATGCAGTGTTTCCTAGGATTTTTTCCAGCTGTGGTGGCAGGACTATTTCCCATGGACCACGCCCCCTCCCCTCCCCACCCAAGAATCATGTGCACTCAGAATTGAATTTATTTTAACTAAAAAAGACAAGTAAATGGTAAATAATAAAATAAGAACAAATTAATTAATGACAATCAATAGCACAAACAAAAACAAGATACAAATTAAATTAACAGTACTTTAATTTTTTCAGTTAGGTCTAACTATAATCCATTCAACTAAAATAACACTGGTTAGTCTTCACTGTATAATGAAAGGCAGCAGGAGGTTTATTTAGGCTGCTGTCCCTTTAAGCCCTCATGCACGGATCTAATATACTGTTACAGATGGCTCTATGCTTACTTTTCTTTTTAGGAGCTCTTGTCCTCCTAATTAAAAAAATTTAGGAGCACCTTCTGATCAATAATCAAAAATTCTGATCAAAAATTATCCTTCCTAATATGAGGTGACATTTGACTCCTTAAAGTGACTTACAGGGGTATTTTCTTTTTACCTTTGGGTGGGTTTTTGTTAAATGTGAGCCAAAATCATCACAATTAAAAGAACCAAAGACTTAAACTACTTCAGTCTGTGTGCATTGAATTTATTTAATACACGAGTTGAATTACTGAAATAAATTAACTTTTCCACGACATTCTAATTTATTGAGATGCACCTGTAGTTGTCGAACTGCTTAATTCATACAACATATATTAACCAGATGCTCTCTTAAAATTTGGTCATACAAATTTCAGGTAGTTAGTAGTTACTTTGGTTATAGAACTGGGTTCAGTAAGCTAACTGTGTATTAACATCCGTATTCATTATACTCCAAACAGGAATGACGATCATATTCTGCTACTGTGTGAGGGTAGGCTTGGAGTTTATTCACTGTTGTTATGTAGTGGGATGTTAGGACATGTAGAGGCATTTGGACAACAATTCTGAAGGAGATGCTGGTGTCACTGTCTAGTCGTGTATGCAATCTGAGAGTTGGGAAACCATTCATTATAGGAAAAAATGAGCCGCCGAGGTCAGGGATCTTGGGCCTAAAAAGGTTTGTGACCACTGCTGTAGACTATTCATCTAGCTCTCTCGTACTTACGTGAGACTTTAAATTAATTAGCCAAACACAAAAAGTTTAATGACTACCCATATATGTGCCGCCCACATGATGAGCCAGTTGCGGTTTGGTGACAACTAAATTATGGAAATCTACAAGAAGATTTTCCATTGATGTGAGCCATCTTCAAGAGTGTAATCATTCAAGACACAAAATATGATTATTTTGACACCATTAACCAACATTTTAGAGAAGAAATATACAACAACGCATAATTAACGGTCTGAGAGCTGTTTACCAACCTGTCTGTGAGTGTTGAAATTCCTATTAAACACTTTCAGTAAAAGCAGTTTATTAAATCCTCTCTCGTTTGCATTTAAATCAATCTGCCCAGCCATTAGAGACTGGCTTTGGAAGGGAAAATGCACGTCTGCCGTTAATTAGACTGCCGCTAATCTAAATGGAAGCGCTGGCAAACAGGTAGCAGAGCTAAAGTGCTAATTTTAATTACAATACAAAGCCAGGAGGGTAAAAAAAAAAAAAAGTATTTTACTTCATATACACCGACTTTGTTTTCTGCAGCATACCAAACCCCTAGTGTATGATAATGTCAATCTCTTATGATGGTATCGCTCTACTGTCAACCTTTTTGGCATGGAGATTAAACGAACACATATGGTACAAAGCAGGCTTTTTATTGTACACTAAAACTAAAATGACACTTCAAAAATATTTCTGTCAACTGAAATACAGTACTTGTCAAAAGTTTGGAAACACTGTATTTGTAAATGTTTTTAATGACGTTTCTTATGCTCACTAAAGCTGCATTTATGTGCTCAAAAATACCAAAAAACACATATTGTGAAATGGCATTAAAATTTAAAATAATGGTTTTGCCCATTGTAATACATTTTAAAATGTAATTTATTCCTGTGATGCAAAGCTTTTCAGCATCATTACTCCAGTCATCAGTGTCACATAATCCTTCAGAAATCATTTTAATATGCTGATTTGCTGCTCAAAAAAAAATCTTATTATCATCAATGGAGAAAACAGTTGTGCTGCTTAATATTTATGCAGAAACCATGCTATACTACCATTCAAATGTGTGGGGAGTGTGTGAGTGACATAAGGAAAGGAAAGACATTTATAATGCTACAAAAAATATATTTCAAATAAATTATATTCTTTTGTAATTTCTGTTCATCAAAAATCCATCAAAAAATTCATCAAAAAAGCAGCAAAATCCATTTTTAACATTGACAATAATAAAAACCATTATTAATAACTGAACATCAATAGTAATTGAGCAGCATATCAGCATATTACAATTATTTCTAAATGATCATGTAACATGGAAGACTGGAGTAATGATGCTGAAAATAGAGCTTTGACACCACAAGAATACATTACATTTGAAAATTACACAAAACATTTGAAGTGAATAATTTCACATTTTAAAAGCATTTCACAATATTATTGTTTTAATGTATTTTTGAACAAATAAATGCAGACTTTGAAGGCATTAGGGAATTAACTAAAAACATTTAAAAATCATATTTCCAAAATTTTGACAAGCACTCTACAACCAATGCAAAATTAACTAAAAACTAAAATAAAACTTAACTATAAACAGTGGTTGAAGACCACTGTGTGTGTGTGAGAGAGCACTTCTCTGCTGACTTCACGTTCTATCGGAAACTTACTATTTCCCACTTATGAAGTCGTGATTACGAGCATGTTGCATTCTTTTCTGTTAAAAATAACAGTGAACAGTAGAGCCCGACCGATATGGGTTTTTTGGAGGTCAATGCCGATACTGATATTAGGGGGGTAAAAAAAGACCGATATTGATATATCGGCCGATATTCTTTGTGTAGGCTGTATTATAGTACAGTATAGTCAAAAGTTTGGACACACTTCCCATTCGTGTGTCCAAACTTTTGACTGGTACTGTATATATAATACAGTACATAGCCTACATAAACAGAATATATATACATAAAAACATATTTTGCAATGATAACTCAAATGTGGTGATCAAACACTAATAATGATGTGACAAACATAGGCCTATGTAGTGGAGGCAAGGTATTTAACAATTTAACAATAAACTTTATTATTCAAAATGAGTCTGACATCAGTGCACTTAACAGTAAACTTCACTT
>NW_015652287.1:532298-533237 GCF_001515625.1 Sinocyclocheilus rhinocerous | reverse complement strand
AGCTTAATATTCACAGACACAGTCTATATATATGTACTGACCTGTTTTTTATTTATTCATCAAAAATAAGACAAATTCCATGAAATTCCACGTTATACAGTAAATTCCGTTTTTATGACTGGATTCCGCGATACAGAAAACATGGACGGAATCATAGGGCCCTACTAATGTAGCAAACGAATATGATAAGCTCATTGTGAAAGTAAAAGACGGGGACATTGTTGTTTATTTACTTAGCATTGAGTCTCTCCAACTAGGTGACAACGTAGCTTTAAATCACCATTCAACAGACTCAAGCCACCACAGCACTGCCGTCTATTGGACTGCAGAAAGATACTAACTTTTCAATCTGCTACATTACTGGCTGTACTCATAAACAATGCTGACACCGTGTCCACGCCGCAACAGGACGCGACAAAGCGGGGAAAGCAGGTGATGGAGATTTACTACTAATCACAGAACCAGCTTTACTGACGAGATTCGCATGATCATCGCATTCGATTATTTGCACAGCCCTAACTAAAACAAAAGATGGATTCATTGTTATTCTTTATTAAAAAGCACAACAACAATAAAAGAGTAAGATACAATGACAAACAAGCTTTCAAAACGTTTATTAACAAAATGAATAAGATGAGGCATGGCATACACCACAAGCTGTATTATATACAGACTAATAAATTACAGAACGTTTAGCAAACACTGAGTAATCAAATAAAAATTAAAAGAGAGCCTACATAGCATAACGTGAGGTAAACAGCAAAGATAACGCAAATTAAAACAAAAAGAAAAGTACAACTAAACTTGCTGTCAGTGACAGTGATTGCATGTCCCCCCCCCACCCCACCCACCCCACCCCACAAGAATACCAACATGTTCACCTTTGGTTTAAGAAGCAGTCTTTTACTTTACTTTAGCATGAAAACCATCCATCGTTTC
>NW_015652287.1:530243-531369 GCF_001515625.1 Sinocyclocheilus rhinocerous | reverse complement strand
TGCATGTTTTTTTCCCCACAAGAATACCAACATGTTCACCTTTGGTTTAAGAAGCAGTCTTTTACTTTACTTTAGCATGAAAACCATCCATCGTTTCCTCAATATTCACATCATTTTTGCTGCGCGCACCTTCGCGCTCGTGCTGACGTGGCGAGTATATGCTGCACAGTTCAAACGAGTAGCACTGTTTCGTTATGCTTTCAGTTTCGTTTTGCCATTTGATGTATCACATATGCAACAGAAATGGCAGCGCTTAAGAGTTAAACAACGCGGTGGTCGCGCCAGTGCAACCGCTTACAAAATGTAGTCACACAGGCAGAAAAAATGGTCGCAGTCTGGAGCCCTGATCCCACCCCTCCTGTGACCCATGGTTTGTCTACCAGTAAGCAACGGACTTTCAAATTAATAATAATAATAAAAAAAACACTGCGTTAATGCGCGATAAAATAATTGTCGGCGTTAATTAATTAATGCGTTAACGCGATAATAACGCATTAACTTGCCCAGCCCTAATACAAAAAAACAAAAACTTTTATTTTGGATGCGATTAATCGCATTGTTATGCACAAAATTTTATAATGCATTTAAAAGTAGTGTATTGTGCACTTTTTTCATTTAAAAGTACTGCTTATATGAACAAAAGTGCAATAACATTTGGTTTGCAAACAATTTAAACAAATAAGGTGCTTTTTTACAGCAGTATTCCTTTTACATAGTAGCAGTTTAAATATTTATTGTAAATCTCAACTTATTTAACAACGTCGTTTGCACTGCGCTCTTGCGTTACTTGATCTTTTTATTTTGGTGCGTCAATCTGTTGAGTTACTTAGTATAGGAAATTATGATCCGCACTCATGAGAACAATCTTCTTTTTTCTTTTATTTTACATTCATTACTGATGGGAAAAGACACAAACGTTTCGGCTCAAAGCCTTCCTCCGTGTGTTCCTCAACTTATAACATTAATGTAATCAAATTAAATATAAAACAAGCTATTTGCCACTGCTAGGGCATTAACGTTTTTATAGAAAATATTTTATAGTTTGTTATAGAAAAACAAGTTATGCTCAGAGTCCAGAGCCTCGATCATAACATTATAACAGGCACCTTCCGAGTAGAGACCTGCA
>NW_015652287.1:527652-528258 GCF_001515625.1 Sinocyclocheilus rhinocerous | reverse complement strand
TCAAATTAAATATAAAACCAAAGCTATTTGCCACTGCCAGGGCATTAACGTTTTTATAGAAAATATTTTATAGTTTGTTATAGAAAAACAAGTTATGCTCAGAGTCCAGAGCCTCGATCATAACATTATAACAGGCACCTTAGAAACCTGCACTATCGCGGGACCCAACGCAGCAGCGTGCGGCGCGGGACAACACTTGATGGGCGGGTAGAGACTCGTGTGTGCGGGATGCGGGAGAATAATTAGGGTGTACTCACACTAGGCAATCTTAACTGTGTTCGAGCGCGTTTGACCCCCAAAGCATGGTTCATTTGACTAGTGTGATCGCTCTGTGCATTCGTTTAGCTGTCCCTGGCTCGGTTGGAAGAGGTGGGCCAGAGCGCGGTACGCATGTAGTGTGAGCGGAACGCTAACCATGTATTAGGCCACGACTCAGGGGAAGTCGTGGCCTAATGGTTAGAGAGTCGGACTCATAACCCAAAGGTTGCGGGTTCGAGTCTTGTACCGGCAGGGATTGTAGGTGGGGGGAGTGAATGTACAGCGCTCTCTCCCACCTTCAATACCACGACTGAGGTGCCCTTGAGCAAGGCACCGAACCCCCAACAG
>NW_015652287.1:520006-522606 GCF_001515625.1 Sinocyclocheilus rhinocerous | reverse complement strand
AGTTTTTGTTTACATAATATATGTGTGTGTACTGTGTATATTTATTATGTATATATAGGTACACTCACATACAGCACATATTTTGGAAATATTTACATGCATATACATTTATATTAATATGTAACCATAACATATTTTTCTTAAATATATACATGCATGTGTTTTAGTGCTGTTAAACGATCGCGATTAATCACATCCAAAATAAAGAGTTTGTTTACATTATGTGTGTGTGCTGAGTATATTTATTATGTATATGTAAATAAAAACACAAGCATGTATATATTTAAGAAAAATATGGTGTTTATAAATTAAATATAAATATACATGTTCCCGTGACAATGCAGCACATTGTTTATATATTAGTTTAGTTATATATATATATATATATATATATATATATTATAGCATATTTTAAAAACTTTTTAAAATATAAAATGTAATATTAATTAATCGACACATCATTTAATTAATTAGATCAAAAATTTTAATCGACTGACAACCCTAATATACTGTATATCAGGTGCTAAACAGGAAATAATTATATAAAAATCCACGCTAAAGCTAAACCCAAGAAAGAAAAAAAGCAAAGCCATAATAACCTTGGAATACACAAGTGTGGTTTCGATATGCAGCCCAATATCTCTGAAACAGCATGCATATGTGAGAGGGTGTGTGGCTTTATTGGGGATTGTGGGAAGAATGTTTACAGTGAATCTTTGCGGGCGGGCAGACAGCTCCTCGTTACCAGGTCTAGCCCGACGACAGGCCTCGTGTCTTAATTACCAAGCCGTGTGAAAATGCCTGTGTTGTGAGCAGGCTGCCGGTCTGTCATTATGCTAAGCAGCAAATATTCACCTGCTTCAGACCTGTGCACACAAACGCACCATTTCTGTTGCTGCTAAAACACTTGCCCTCCTCCCACAGTTTCCATGGCAACTGTCATCACTTGGAGTGGGTGGTAGAGGGGAAAGTGGAGGGTTGTTTTGCTGGTTATGATGGCTTCTAGGCGTGCAATAACAACATATGACTTAGTCATGGCAGACGGTGAGCATCAACTTTACCGGTATGAGAGGCACAACTGCTCCACTGTTCTTCTTCCAAATGAATGAATGAATCCAGAATTGCCATTTGATGTTTATTAGTTTAATGAATTTTCAGAAAATTACTGCCGGAAAAAGGTTATAAATATATAATATTTATATATTCAATGTAAATTCACATGTAATCAGCTTAATGATAAATTGAGAGACGATATATCTAAAATTCAACAAATATTAGGAAATCATCCAAATGTAAACAGGAGATATTTCCTCAGGAGATATTAGGGAGATTTTTTTTTCAAAGTTTCTAAGTTTCAATTAAATGGCTGATTATACTGTTACACACAAAAAAGGAAGAAAAAAAAAAAACATACTACCCACATTTTTTTTTGCATAATCACACACCTCAAAGTAACAAAATCACTGCTTTAAAGGGGTTGTGCCATGAGGAATCAATTTTTTTTTCAATCTTTTTACTTTATAGGCTCTATAAAAATATATAGTACATTTAAAAAAAAAAGGCATTTGTAAAATGGAGATCAAATAATGAAATAAAAAAATATATAGCATTATAAGGCATTATAATTGTCAATATAAGACATTAACCTTGACTAATTATTTGTCCTGGAAATGTGTACGATTCCAGCTTCATTAATTGAGAACTGTTACTGTGAACTATTACAGTGACAACAGGGCTTGAAGTGAGCTGGTATGCAATTCTGAGTAAGGCTGTTCACAATACCGGAATGATTATTACATACCGGTATCTCTCCTAAACTGCTGGTATTCTCTTCTACTCTGCTTGAGAGACATTCAGTCTCTCTCTAACGCACGGACACAGGAGCTGTGTCCCAAACTGAAGTGCACAGACTCCGATGGGCGCATTTGAAGTACGGTTGTGTCACAGCGGCGCGACGAAGGCTGTCCCAAACTGAAGTGTGCGGACTCCGAAGTGCGCATTTTAAGTGCGATTGCATCACAGCGTCACGACATACGCTGTCCCAATTCAGAATTCACCCTCCGAAGACCGCATTCCAAGGCCGACTGCATCACCGCGGCGCGACAAATGCTGACGTATTTCGAAAGCGACTTCAAATGCACCCTCTGTTTCCCAGGAAAATGAAGTGTACATCTGATGGACACTTCGCACCCTACCATATCCCAGAATCACTTGCGCGCAGATGACTATGGAATGTATATTCAATGAACATGGAGGATGACAGATCTGTGGGGGAATTCACATTGAAATGTAAGTATTGTGTTTTCATTTACTCAAATACCTAGCGAAACAAGTGTTAAAACCCAGGGTTTTTTTAACAAAAACAAAGCCCACAAACAATAAGACAACCACTATATAAGGCAATAGTCTTTCTTATTGTTGTGTTTTTGTAGTGCTGTCATGCCTACAAATGTTTTAACCAAACTTTAGATCTTCAGAATTTTGTATACATGTCCTGCTGTGTCATATTTTCTAATGTTAAGATTGCAAACATGTCTTTATATTTTTCATAAGTGTTTCCATTTTCTCTTGTTTTAGGACTATTCTGGAGAAAATGAGTC
>NW_015652287.1:518091-518743 GCF_001515625.1 Sinocyclocheilus rhinocerous | reverse complement strand
ATAAGTTGTATACATTATTAATCTTTGTTGTGTAATTTATTTGTTAATGAGCCTGAGTACTTTCTGTAAATTTTGTATTTTTGTTTTCCGTATTCACATGTGTAAATAAAAGAGAAGTAATTATGTACATTGTTATTTTTTTTTAATGCAGCTTATGATTTTTTCACAAAACATTCTTCTATACGTTTATTTTTTTTTGTCCGGAAAATAATTTTTTTTACACATTTAAACAAATTGTTCTATACATTACTGAAAGTACTTTTTACAACTATTTACAACATACAACATACTATTTACAACATAGCTTAGGTTGAACATCAGAAAAAAACATCAATTTTGAGACCAGCCCTGCCTCCATGTGTTCTGGGGTCTTCGGGAGGTGAATCTCTTGGTGAATGGCCACCACCTCCTCAGCGACTCGGAGGACAATGCGGTGACAGTGGAACGAGGCATGTCAAACACTCTGGAGACCACTCTGTATGATGTAACACTGGCCAGACAGAAAAGACACACCAGGGTCTGGATTGTGGCACCCCATCACTGTTGCCATTCACTTCTCAGAATATCCAGCAGCACTGTCAGGGCCTCCCTGCTCAGCCAAAAACCATTAAAAACCTGTCCAGCACTGGCACATTCAGCTTTATCCTGCAGT
>NW_015652287.1:516727-517577 GCF_001515625.1 Sinocyclocheilus rhinocerous | reverse complement strand
CATAAATGTATTGCAGATATTGTTAAAGTTCAATAATTTTATGTACACATTTTAGAATTTAGTCTGATTCAAGGAGAATCAGAAGGCTGAATCCTGACTGACAGAGGAGGAGTTGGGGATGGAGGAGGGTAATTAGCTATCGAGCAATGCAAAAACTGCTGATACTACTGCGGGACCTTATATATGAATACTTAGATAGGTGTTGTATTCCCATAGGTAGATGGGGATCAGCTGAGAGTCAGCTGATGCGAGCTTGACTAACGTGACCTGCCAGAACTGACGCTACGCTAGATATTTATTTTTTTGTCCTGTAAATATTATAATTTTTTTTTTTTTACACATTTAAACGAATTGTTCTATACATTACTGAAAGTACTTTTTACAACTATTTACAACATAGCTTAGGTTTAGAAAAAAACATCAATTTTGAGCCCAGCCCTGCCTCCATGTGTTCTGGGGTCTTCGGGAGGTGAATCTCTTGTTGAATGGCCAGCACCTCCTCAGCGACTCGGAGGACAATGCGGTGACAGTGGAACAAAGCATGTCAAACACTCTGGAGACCACTCTGTATGATGTAACACTGGCCAGACAGAAAAGACACACCAGGGTCTGGATTGTGGCACCCCATCACTGTTGCCGTTCACTTCTCAGAAGATCCCGCAGCACTGTCAGGGCCTCCCTGCTCAGCTGAAAACCATTAAAAACCTGTTCAGCACTGGCACATTCAGCTTTATCCTGCAGTACAGGGGTCTGGTCTGATTTAGGGAAAGAGGGAAAAGAGAAACTGTTTAGAGCTATGACAAAGTAATTAGTAGAAGAAATATTGAGGTACTTTAGTAAACTACTTTTA
>NW_015652287.1:514580-515689 GCF_001515625.1 Sinocyclocheilus rhinocerous | reverse complement strand
TGTTGCCGTTCACTTCTCAGAAGATCCCGCAGCACTGTCAGGGCCTCCCTGCTCAGCTGAAAACCATTAAAAACCTGTTCAGCACTGGCACATTCAGCTTTATTCTGCAGTACAGGGGTCTGGTCTGATTTAGGGAAAGAAGGAAAAGATTAATTGTTTAGAGCTATGACAAAGTAATTAGTAGAATAAATATTGAGATACTTTAGTGAACTACTTTTAGTAAGTACCAATACCATATTGGGGAAAAGCTACTAGTCATATTTATAACCTTCGCTAAAGAGATAGTTCACCCAAAAAAGAAAATTCCAAACCTGGAACAACTTGAGGCGAGATATGCGAGTTTTGAACACCACTCCACGTCTGAAATTAACTCTGCACATCCTGAGTTCTCCTGGATGAGAAATGTTTTTACCTCTTCCCTCAGTTCATATACTCGTGCCAAAACCTTGCCGCGTGACAGCCATCGAACGGCCGTGTGTAATAACAAGCTCTGATGTTCCGCTCCCATTTCCTCACATAAAATCGAAAATAGACGGCTTTTCAGTGGGCGTGCTTTGATGAAATTAACTATATCTACTGCTCTGTCCAGTACATCAGAGAGTTCCTTCGGGAGCGTCTTTGCTACCAGTGCATCCCTATGTAAATAACAGTGAGTGGATTTCAATTGTGGGTTTTGTGCTCTGACTCTGCTAATGAAGCCCTTCGTGCTCCCCGTCATAGCAGCGGCCCCATCAGTTCATACACTGAGACAGTCCTTCCAATTCAATCCCCCTTGTTCAAGATACTCTGTCGTCACACGATATATTTCTTCTTCCGTTGTTTTGTCAGGCATTGATTTATAGACGGAAGTTCATGGACCGGATACGTAACAGGTATACACTATTGTTCGAAAAAATAATTTGTCAGGATGGTTTTGCATTAATATTACTGCTGTACTGATGTGTATGTTGCATTTTACTTCTGAATATGTTCATGGTTATTAAATTTGAAGTTGCCTACTAAATATACTGTTGGGTAGTTTAATCTACAACAATGCATCATGTTGTAAAAGACCATATTTTTATAGTGTTGCTGTCTGTGAGAAAAAAAGAAAACTTAGTACTTCATAT
>NW_015652287.1:509176-514375 GCF_001515625.1 Sinocyclocheilus rhinocerous | reverse complement strand
AAACCAGTGTAACTTACCTGGCCTCGGTCTTGGCTAAGCCTGAGGTACATCACCATCTCCTCCATTATGACGTAAAACATAAAAACAAAAATTAGCAATTCTGGCTTCACCTATCCTCTCAGGATTGTCCTCTGGTCAGCTCTCCTCTCGCACCGTTGCTATGCGACAGAGCGCTAATCGGGAACCTCTGGTGTCGCAATTAGGAAATCCTGCGAAGGCGGAGCGTCCTTCATGCACTTCCGAGGCCTGGCCTTCTAAGTCCGTGGCCTTCGAAGTGTGCACTCAACTTTGGGACACAGCTAGGGTCTCTCTTTCCTACTCTCTCATTCTCTCATATGCAGTTTAAATCATGATTAAATTCAGATATTGTGGTGCATCACACTGTATTGAATCAAGACATTTGTATTGAGATGCGTAGTTGACTGAAGCACTTTTTTTTCAATTTCAAAACAAATGACTTCACAGAAGAGGGCAGGAGTGTTTGTTCATACAAAAAACATATAACTGAGAATTGTGTGTATTCTGTAGTTCTACACCTCATTGTTTTAAATGTTTCACACTGGATTGTTAAACACTTATGATTGTTACTTTTGCCATGTATGAATTTATGTTTGTATAATTTCTTGAGGAATATCAATGGAATTCACTGCAGAGGATCCATTGGTGAGCAAGCAATGTAATGCTAAATTTATCCAAAGCTGTTTTGAAACTTTATTTTTAGGTGAACTATTCCTTTAAAGTTTTCATATTACTACAACACTTTTTTTTTTCTTTCTGGATAATGAACCCCATTCATTTTTATTCCACAACTATAACCAATTTCTTCTTCTTCTTCTTTTTTTTTTACCAGTTAGGAGATGAACGTATGAAAGTGCATTTTTGCTAGTATCATAACCTGATCTTGCCAATGGACCTGACAATTGTTGGTGAAGAATGCAAGAAAAACACTAGTTAAAATAATTCATATTCACAGGAGCAAATTTACTTATGAATATACATGTCAGCGTTGGTTATTTAGAACAAATGCAAGCAGCATAGTAAATGTCCAGACTGTGGTTACTTTTTACTGTATGCTCTCAAGAAAGGGTACAAAAGCTGTCACTAGTGTGGTACCCTTTTCAAAGGTACACCATTGTACCATATTTATCCTTAAAGCATACTGCACAAAACCGGCCCAGAGCGCACCAGTTTGCAAACATGCACTATTTGAAGGTATAAAGCCTCCTAGTGAAGAATGCATGAGTATGCAAGCTTGTCTCCATTCCTCGACAATATGCCCACCTACAGTTTCAACATTTTAAGGCAAGGATGCCCAACATCCCTCTGCCTTGGGATAGTATATTTCTTGATCTGGATTTCCCACAGTTTGTCGGTCAATGACCGAAAACCCTGTCCTGTTTGGCCAACACAACAGAACCAAGAGTTTGTTCCAAACCTTGCACAGAACTTGGTGTAGCAAGTCAATGAGAGGGAATGCACGACTGTGATCCATCAGCATCAGAGGATTGACTTCTAAACATTGCTCCAGCTGCAAGACTAAGAATCTGTCATTACCACTTTGCGAGTGCAGACCCAAGTGAGATATGCTAACATAAAACTAATGTCCAGAATATCAGTGCAGAATGACAGTAGTTTGTGGTAGTTAGACAATCATTAAACATACCCAGAGAGACGACCCCAGTCACTGCTGACATCAAGCTTAAAAGACTATGGAAAGCCTGTATGAACTCGCATATAAAATTCTGAATGGAGCGGGCATGGACTGTTGACAGACATGCTTTCATCTCCATCAAATGCAAATCCAGCTGAGAAAAGAAGTCCACTGATAAGGGGTGAGTGAGCTTTTTTCCCTGTTCATTCTCAGATTTAAGAAGCCATAAAAGCCACAAATCCATGCACTCTGTGCCAGACACTCCATTAAGGAAAACATGAAATTGGTTGGTTTTGCCCCCAAAGGTGAATCTAAAAATAAAATGCCTGTGACAAGGAATGATCTGGTTATAAAAAAATGCATCCTTTAGATCTACATTCACAAACCAGTCTCCTGGGTGGACTTGACACAAGATCTGCTTCTGCTTGATCATTTGGAATAAAGAATGTTTCAACACCTTGTTCAAGACCCCAAGGTCAAGATCTGACATAATCCTTTTTTTTTTTTTTTTTGAAAAGGAAATCATGGACGTAAAACCTTTTTGTCCACTGCTCTGGACAGACCGTTTTGATCACTCTTTTCATCAGTAGGTAATGAATTTCTTGGAACAGCAGAAAGACTCAAATGACCACATATGCCTAAATGTGCTTAAATGAGCCTAAATGATACCTGGTCCAAAGTTCCCTGCTAGTCCATGTCTTCCAGAAGATCAAATTTGTGTACCTGCAACTGCCATGGTGGGCAGCATGGTACCCACCTAACTTTATTAAGTATAAGCCTTACCCACAAAGGTTAAAGTTTATTTGATAAGGCTTCAAAAAATAGGACTATACTCCATTATGTGAGATGCAATTGTGCAGCCAACATCTCTTCAACTGTGGGTAACTTCCAAATATATAGCTTGGTCAGGGTGACGTCTGTGTAATGGGACATGCCCTGGCAAAATACCTTGTTGTGAAATTTCAGGTAAAATGGAAGATCCAACATGGACCGACAGAGTGTCCATTACACTAGCATCAAGACAGGACATCACAGAACCTCAGGATTCTGGTTTGAGAGGACAACACAAGATCTGGCTGGTGTTATTTCATCCTCTGACTGCTCTAGTGTGACCACTCTTTCTCACTTTCCTTGCACATGCGTCCCCCATGAACTGCAGAGCTCAGATTTAAGAAGGAGTGAGGGATTAAGTGCCTGTCTTATGAAAAAAGTGTGCCAAGAAAAGTGTGCCTCAGTGTGGTTCTTGTCCTAGCGTTCGATGCAGAGTAACTGTCCATCTGAGTGGGAGATGAAAGGAGAACAAGGTTGAAAATACTTTATAAAGATCAAAGCTATGATGGACACTGTTTAGAGACTTAAAATCACTCTTTAATAGAGAAGTATAAGCACAAGCACAATAGCTTAAAGAATATACAGTGACGTTCATCACAGGAGGACAGAATTCCAAAGGAAAAAAAACGGGCATACAAAGTAGAGTAGGCACTCAAAGCATGAAAAATGAATGTCATCATTCTGTATAGTCTTCAGGTAATAGTCACACCTGGGCAGTGTTCCTGCAACATCAGCTACTCGAGCAGTGTCCTCAAAAGTGTCTGTCATGAAAGAAAATACTGAACACATGTAAACAATGTCCAAAAAACACTTTTATACCAGACACAAAATTATATATTCAAACATCCTTTTCTCAGGCAGAGAAAGAACTTTATTGATCATATACTGAATAAGTGTTGACAATAAAAACATTTCAGTCAGTATCTGTCCTACCCCCTTACAAACAACCCCCTCTCTCATAAAAATGTGACACCCAGTAATACTTAAATACAACAATATAACAAAAAAGTAAGGAACTTGACTAAAGAAAAATTCCACACGAAATGCAACAAAAATGTGTCTCTCTCCCCATGTTCAGTTTCAGTAGCTACATTTACATGGACACTTTTTGTGTCCATCATTCTGATCAATGAATCCAAACAGTGTTTATATGTACACTAAATAAAGTGACTGGATAGATGTATGCATTTATATGTTACAAGCTTCCAGCTTTAAAAAACAGATTTAACATTTAGCTATTTCTGGTCCAAATTAGGACACAACAAGCTTTTATAAAGAAGTAAAAATGCTGCTCCCTGAGCCCAAAACAAGGCATCTGTGGTGAGGGTCCGAAGCCAAAAGACTGGTGGGACAGCATTTGTCCTGCTTCATTTCACCGATGACGAGTGGAACCGTTTTAGAATGACATGGCAGTCATTTATAACACTTATGACTCAACAACAACAGATAGTTCCTGTTGCACCAATTCTACATCACTGGACATGCACGCAACTCTCCAGTTTCGGTTTTCAATCCAATTCAGTGTTTACATGTCCTATTCAACAGATTAGAAAATGTATAAACCACCCCTCACAATCTGAAAGAAATTTCAATTGGATTTGGCCAATTCTTTCCAATTGATGCATATGACTTTTATTCGGACTGGGCTACAGGTCCAATTATAAATGGATTATTAGGGTCCATGTAAATGCAACTAGTGATTGTATGTGAATTGTATGCATGCATGTGCTTCATTTTGACAAATTTATTCCTAAGTGTGATTGATGATGGTGACTTAAGGGCTTTTCATACTGAAAGCGAAAATTCGGCGCGAATGTTCGGCGCAATGACGCTTTTGAATCGAAACAATAGATCCCTATGGGGCTATTCACACCAGGCGCGATCATTCACGGTGCGAAAAAGCGAGGATTTTTTTTTCGTCCTGTGTGTCGATTTTTTTCCCCATCGCTCCACGATGAAATGGGCCGTCCAATCAGATTTGAGCTTAGATCACGTGCCCAGAGCAGCTGCTGTTGCACAAAAGGGTGAGAGTGGTGGCGCCATTTCGAAAACCAGTGTAAACAAACACCGAAGAAGAGTATCCCGGTAGAGAGAAGAGAGTGGATGCCGAGTTCCTGTTATCTTTGGTATCTGAGAACAGATTTATTCTCACATGTTCTTAATATAATATATAATTTCTATGAATTATCCACTGAATTATTTGATCTGTGGAGCACTGAAGAGAGGGGATGCCGGGTTCCTGTTATCTTTGGGATCTGAGAACAGATTTATTCTCACATGTTCTTAATATAATTTCTAAATTCTCCATTGAATTATGTGATCTGGAGTGTCCGTTTTCTTCCATGTGCGCGAGTGTTATGAGTCAGAGCATGTTAACTCTCTAGATCTTCCGTGTTTAAAAAAACGAGTGAAACATTTTTCTACACAAGCAATATGAAAGCAAATAGACATATGATTATGACAATATATTTTCTGTATGTGTTTTGTATGCAGCTCATGGTAATTTTATAACAATAAAGGATGTTTATGACAATAAGCAGTGTGGCATTATTAAACATAGCCTACAAAGAGTGCATGTCTGCCTATTATCGAATCAAAATCAACTATAGATCACAATCTGAAGTTATTACAAGCACTCGATGATGGTTTATAGTGGGTTTTAAAATACATTAAAGGGGTCATATGATGCGATTTCAATTTTTCCTTTCTCTTTGGAG
>NW_015652287.1:508031-509149 GCF_001515625.1 Sinocyclocheilus rhinocerous | reverse complement strand
TGGCTTGATGCTAATTGTACTTATATTTAGATTCTAAGTAGTGCTCTGGTAAGCATTATAGATAGTTTGTGTTTCTGGCGTAGAACCAAACTTTATTTAGCTATATTTAATGCTGTATATTGAGCAGTGGACGATGTTAATCCATATATGAGATTCATATCTGAGTAAAAATGCATTGCTGGTCGGCAACACCTAGCGTGCAGGCGTTAATTAGCAGAAGGCGATCAATCGTTTCGTGCTCGGTGTGAAAGCAACGTTCGTCGGCGATTCGCCTCACTTTTTCGGATCGCGCTCAGTGTGAAACGGCCTTTAGTGTGTGTGCATGCACCCCAAATGCACATCTCCTCATATCTGGATAAAGTGCTCGTTGAGCTTTCAGCGGGAAGTTCGTTGGTGCTATAGTATACAGTTTATACCACAGCTACACTACAAATGAGTGGTGTGCCGTGACAAAACTATCTCTCCAATTCACAGAACAAGAATCGGTGCTCCCATTATAATCAACAGAGCGGTTTACACCGCAAGCTCACCGGAGATATGTCAACCTGCAGAGTCGCTCTGTGGCTACTACTGGGGTGTGCATGCCTTTTGCAAAAACGCAAACAGATACAAATATGAATTCAATTTTGCCGTTTTAAATGCAGTTCAAGCGTATTAATGTTCTGGGGAGGGTGCCAGTACAGCATCACACAAGGCACTGTTTGTTGGAAGTGAATTGGTAAATCAGTAACCCCCAAGATATGTGTCATCTAACAGGTTATTTGGTCCTGGTTTTCATTGCCCCCTTTCTCCCTGCTTCCCATAACCTTTATCACTGTTTTTATTTTTATTTTTTCCCTAAACCAAGTAATTCCTGAAACCCGATTTTGTGCCTAATTCCACTACCTGAAATTAACGTTTCCATTAAGGGGCAATATTTGTTGTTTTTTTTTATATTTGTAAGAGCAATTTTTATAATTAACATTAATTATACAGGTGCATCTCAAAAAAAATAGAATATCGTGGAAAAAGTTTTTTTTTTTTTTTTACTTATTTAAAAAAGTGAAACTTTCATATCGAGGGGTGAGAACCAGAAGGGCGTAAGTGACATTTTGGGTTAAATGAATATATATATATAT
>NW_015652287.1:507750-507963 GCF_001515625.1 Sinocyclocheilus rhinocerous | reverse complement strand
GGTTAAATGAATATATATATATATATATATATATATATCAAATGATAGCTCTTGATGAGCTCTTTCTACTGCCAAAAGGACAAATGTGAATTCTTAATAATTTTGTAGTTAATCATTAGAAACCAAAAGACTTAACTCTGAACACACCAAGCCTGTTGGTTTTTGTTTTGGCCCTCCTGTAAAGTTGGTGAAATGTCACTTACGCCCTTCTGG
>NW_015652287.1:506832-507519 GCF_001515625.1 Sinocyclocheilus rhinocerous | reverse complement strand
TTATTTCTGGTTCTCACCCCTCGATATATTCTAGATTCATTACATGTAAAGTAAAACATTTCAAAAGTTTTTTTTGTTTGTTTTAATTTTGATGATTAGAGTTTACAGCTCATGAAATTCAAAAATCCAGTATCTCAAAACATTAGAATATTTACATTTGAGTTTGAGATGACCATCCCTACAGTATAAATTCTGGGTATCTCTTGTTCTCTGAAACCACAATAATGTGGAAGACTGCTGACTTGGCAATGGTCCAGAAGACAATCATTGACACCCTCCACAAAGAGGGTAAGTCACAGAAGGTCATTACTGAAAGGGGTGGCTGTTCACAGAGTGCTGTATCAAAGCATATTAAATGCAAAGGTGACTGGAATGAAGAAATTGGGTAGGAAAAGGTGCACAAGCAACAGGGATGACCTTGGGAGAGCTTCACAAGGAGTGGGCTGAAGCTGGAGTCAGTGCATCAAGAGTCACCATGCTCAGACGTCTTCAGGAAAAGGGCTACCAAGCCTGAAACAGAAACACTGTCAGAAGCATTTTACCTGGGCTAAGGAGAAAAAGAACTGGACTGTTGCTCAGTGGTCCAAAGTCCTCTTTTCAGATAAAAGTAAATTTTGCATTTCATTTGGAAATCAAGGTCTGGAGTCTGGAGGAAGACTGGAGAGGCACAGAATCCAAGCTGCTTGA
>NW_015652287.1:490076-506033 GCF_001515625.1 Sinocyclocheilus rhinocerous | reverse complement strand
ACCAGGAGATTTTGGAGCACTTTATGCTTCCATCTGCTGACAAGCTTTATGGAGATGCTGACTTCCTTTTCTAGCAGGACTTTAGCACCTGCCCACAGTGCCAAAGCCACTTTCAAGTGGTTTGCTGACCATTATATTACTGTGCATGATTGGCCAGTCAACATGCCTGACCTGAACCCCATATGGAATCTATGGGATATTTTCAAGAGCAAGATGAGGAACAGTCGATCCAACAATACAGACGAGTTGAAGGTTCAATAGTGCCTCAGCAGTGCAACAGGCTGATGGCTTCCATGCCACACCTCACTGATGCTGTCATTTGTGCTAAAGGAGCCCCGACCAAGTATTGAGTGCATAAATTAACATACTTTAACAGAGTTTTTCAGTTTGTCCCAGAGGAGAGGTCTAGTCTGAAGTTTCCAAAATCAGTGATGATTTGGGGTGCCGTGACGTCTGTTGGTGTTGGTCCATTGTGTTTTATCAAGTCCAAAGTCAATGCAGCCGTCTACCAGGAGATTTTGGAGGACTTTATGCTTCCATCTGCTGACAAGCTTTATGGAGATGCTGACTTCCTTTTCTAGCAGGACTTTAGCACCTGCCCACAGTGCCAAAGCCACTTTCAAGTGGTTTGCTGACCATTATATTACTGTGCATGATTGGCCAGTCAACATGCCTGACCTGAACCCCATATGGAATCTATGGGATATTTTCAAGAGCAAGATGAGGAACAGTCGATCCAACAATACAGACGAGTTGAAGGTTCAATAGTGCCTCAGCAGTGCAACAGGCTGATGGCTTCCATGCCACACCTCACTGATGCTGTCCTTTGTGCTAAAGAAGCCCCGACCAAGTATTGAGTGCATAAATGAACATACTTTAAAGAACTTGAACTTTTCTGTTTTGCGAATCCTTTTTTTGATTGATCTTAGGAAATATTCTAATATTTTGAGATACTGGATTTTTGACTTTCATGAGCTGTAATCTCTAATCATCAAAATTAAAACAAAAAAACTTTTGAAATGTTTTACTTTACATGTAATGAATCTAGAATATATGAAAGTTTCACGCTTTTTCACGATATTCTAATTTTTTGAGATGCACCTGTATCTGTGTTGTCTTTAATGTCAAATACTTAAATTTAACCAATTACTTAAATCAGTCAGAATACTTTACTATTTTAGAAACAAAAATTGCTTAAAAATGAATATTTCAGTTCAGTTCAATATATTATCAATTATTGCTCTTGATATTGTTATAATGATTATTAATGTTGATTAATAGAATACACGTGTAAAAATGTTTTTGTCTTTGGGGAAACATCACGTCATATTCTGGCTACGCAGACAAACGTGTTCGTCTATAACTCTAGTCTAATCTAGCGCATGTTCTGCCAAAACTCCTGTCATAATCACTGAAGCCATGAAATGAACAACGAAGTGTAGATATGATGTAAATAAGAGTATTTACATCATATCTGCACTTTGTTGTTTATGTTGAGAGAATCTGCGAGCATAAACTATTCAGTCAGTGGGAGCACACACTCAACAAAACTCAGGTGTTTCAGTGCAGACTAATCAAAATGCGTCTGATTGGCTATTGCATTCATACGCTCAACAGTTTGGTTATAATGCTCAAAGCCCCCCAAAAATAATGTGTTAAAAACAATGATACTTTTTTTAACCCTTTATCTTGAATTTTGGGGTATTTTTGTTCATCTTGGTGGCACAAACCCCTGTTAATTTATGACACTGCTACTTAGTAGTAGCAGTATCTGAGTACTATATTTTCAAATGTATTTAACCAGCTTTAACCAAAAAAAAAAAAAAAAAAAGAATTGCATGAATATACTTCAGTTTTCAGGCTCAGGAGTACAGTTCTCGTCTTCTGCAGCAATGAAAACTGCCACGGGTTCTCCTGAGCGGACATTAAAATCATTTACTTTAACATTTTCCTGATGGATCTCATATCTATAAGATGGATTTCTGTTGGCGAGGTTACAACCGTATGCTCCTTTTCTATGTCCGTTCCTCACTTAACGCAAACGTGCAAGTACACATTCAGGATAGTTTAAAAGAATTCGGGTCTTATCGGGTCCATTTGAAAAAAAAGCACATTTATTTTAAATTACCCGAGACCCGAGGCTGCTAATACCGAACCCGACCTGTGTCCGAGGCACTCGTAGAAATTTTGGACCCAAACCCGCTCCGGTCTCGGGTCGGACCTTGGGTTTTCGGATTCAAGTGTACCCGTGAAGACCTCTACTCTCAATAAATCTTTCTACTGTTCAATGTGTCAATGGCCAACGCAAACAGCTCCTAGTACACTTTACACACAGTGTTCTGTGTGAACCTCAATGAGTAATGAGTACTGCATCTCACTTTTTAAATTTGCAAAAGCTAATTTAATGCTGAAGTGCATCATTTTGTTTTTTAAAGTAGTTTTTTTCAACCCCACTTTAATATGCAAAAACAATTAAAACCAAACCATTTGTGGTTTGATTTTCCTGAAAAGTGTAAACACTGTGGTGCTATCAAAACAATACTCTGTTTATATAAGCATCTCAACAAGAGGTTGCACTACAAATACTAATTACGCGTCATATTGACAGACTGGATTGTAAATTATCCGATGTGCTCTATTTTTCTCCATCAGCAAAACATTCAGTCAGCGTATGTACTCGCTCATATGACAAGAACTGTTGTGGCAGGATCGTTTTTCAGCCTTACCATGTGCTGTGATGACTGCTCTTTTGTGATCTTGTTGCCTGAGTTAAACAATATATCATTAAAAATACTCTACTGGACCCAAATACTCTCAATTAGAGGTCTTCTCGGGTCCTAAAATCTGTACCCGACCCGAATCACTTATTGCCCGAACCCGACGTGCATACATTATTTTTTCAAAAAGAAAAACCCGATCTGAGACAGACCCGATGAAATTAGACCCGAGTCCGACTCGACCCGACGGCATTTATTTTCGGACCCGAACGTAAACGGCATTGACGTGTGCACAGCCTGCAGCCATGCAGCCAGTCAGGAAAATCCCGGCATCCTGCTGACTGATTTGGCCGCTTCTCCATTACTTTCATTTATTTAACATGTATTTATCCAAGTGTACCCGTGAAGACCTCTACTCTCAATAAATCTTTCCCCTGCTCTCCTCTGGGAAACACTTAAAAACTCTATGTTGATCAACAATATAGAACCGGCATTTTAGTGTCCTATCTGTTGTTTCGTGACAGAATTTTAATGCATCAACAGGTAATTCCCTCGGTGACATTCTCATTTCTGGTGAGGATCTATTTACATCTCCAGGCTTGTAAAATAAACATCCTTCACCTGATTAGCTTCAATTTGCATATTACATTACTCCCACAACAGTCTGGGAGGGCAAAGACTTGAATCGTCTGATAGGCAAGTACTTTGGGCAATTCATTTGTAAAGAATAAGGAGAACAATCTATCACTTTGGTTACCATTACAACATTCCTTTTTACTTTCTAAATAATTCATTATATTTATGATCAAAGTTATTCCGTTGTCTAATATTAGCCATGCTCATGCCACTTTGATTGCTATATAATCTAATTATCAGGGCCGGCATCTCTGTCTTTTCCATCTTATAACCTATGCCCTCTTATTTAAATGTCAGCACCGCCTCTGACAGCACAAACTTAGTCTTCAATAAGGTTATTTGAACAGCCGTGTGTTCTATGTATTAGGTATTTTACTGTACAGTGGTTACTATAGCAACAAGAAAATAAGAAGACAGACAAAGTGCTATGATCCAAGCAGCAGAAAATGACAAGCTCTCTAAAAGCAGCACTAGGAGGGGTTGATGTTGGGGTAAGTATGTGTGTGGTAGCGAGATCTCATTGTATGCATGTGTGTACTGGAGAATAATAGGGTAGTATTACATGTATAGCTAGGTATGAATATGTAGGGTGATGTTAGGCTTCATATAGACGTTGGGGTCGATTTTGCTGGGGTCTCTGAACAGGCAATTGTGAGAGAAATCGAATATGAAATATGAGAGAGGATGTGAAATAAATGAGGAGAAAAAGAAAAAGAAAGAATGCATCATGACTAAAGGAAAGGCACAACAAATAACAGAATGGTTAGGTTGTAACCTGCTCTTAACTTTGGGCAGATACAGCTCTGATGCTAACTACCAATCAATCTCTAATGACCGCCTCAAACACCACCTTAAGTTTCCCATGCCATTTTGTGCACTTGATTAAAATAACGGTTAAAACACGCTGTGTGCAATGCCAAAAAAGTAGGCACGCTCAATGACATCGTGTCTCTGAGCTCCACAAGCTAAACTGTGAGGTCTGCTGGTAATGACCACTTGTTTTTCCTGTCTCAGCATCTACCAGACACCTCAGAGACATCTCGGATGCTGCAAAAATAGGCAAGATACTTGATATTCTCCCAGCTAACCACTGCAGAGATGGTCATTTTTTAAAGAATTGTTGTGCAAGCCTGCCACAGTCTAAAAGACACAGGGCTGAGGGGGCAGTAAAGCACTGCTTTCAGCCTGAGAGAAGGTGTGATGATGCCTTATTATTCTACAACACGTCTCCCCGCTTCATATCTCTCCATTTTTGCTTTGTTTGCTCTGCTGCTTGGGAAGTACAGCGAGGGTACTCAATTGATACGGTCCGAGGAAGCCAAGCTTCCTGTGGGAAAACAGAAGGATCATATCCCTTTATACAGCCATTGATATTACACTCCTCACACCACTTGACCCATGACTCCTTCCTGTTCTCTACAATCCTCTAAATCTATTCTTCATCTCCTCTCTCTTGTTTTAACAATTAAGTGCTCTTAGAAGTCTCCGTCTTTCCATTAATTCATGAATCTACAGGGAAGGGAATGTGAGTGAGAGAGAAAAAAAAGAACAACGTGATGGAGAAAAAAACATGGTTGTGAAAGGAAGCGTCAGCTAATTTGAAGCTATATCTAAACAAACACTCAATATGTCTGTGAAGGATTTTATTCAGCCAGCAGAAGTCGAGATGACTTAATTTTCATGCTCTATTTAAGCAATTCACACCCTTAAAATCATACTGGATGTTTCCCTCCTGGAAGTGTGAATTTGGGCCGAAAGAAAAAAGTGATGATGGCGCAAAACATCACCGAACCAACATGCTCAAAAATACATGCTTTATCACCACAGTAAAAACATGGTCAATTCACCAATTGCAGTCAACTAATACATTAAGGGAGTATCAACCATTTGCAGTGTTACACCGGATGTATAGAGGACTACAGGAATGAGTCCTAAACAAACCCAGAAACATGTTAGCATTTTTGAACTTCCAGTTTCAATGCCCCAATACCCAATGACTTAAAAAGTCAAAGGGTTTTTAAAATGGGTTTTTGGTTAAATGCCTGAATTCAAGTCTGTGGTTAACACAAGCTCAAGAAATTTGCACATTTATTCTACAACATAAAATACATCAGTAACACCGCACTTGTGATTTTGTAAAAAAAGACGGTTGCTTACAAGTGTCTAAAATGAAATGTCATCATGAGACAGCTAAACTCATCTACTGCCTAGTTTACTTACAGTATACTAGGCTCTTGTAAACAATTCTAATTTAAACTTTACAAATTGTAGTTTTTAAATAAAGATTGAAAATAAATAAAGATTTGTTGAAAGTTTAGTGGCAGTGAAGTCATGCCACCATGGTGCAGTTTCACTTTAGCTTTTTTTTTACTTTTAGATTTTTAGCTTCAAAATTCTTTTTTTTTTTTTGGTCACAGAGTTTATTTTATGAAATAATTCAAAAGCCAATGGGAGTTTGGGGTTTGGCATCACAGCATCTTTGTTTCCAGGCGGAACGTTAAAGGACGTGACACACACATCTCCCGGTAATCCTGTATAATTCAACCAATCCCATGATTACGTCAAAACTCCTGAAGTATTTCCAATTTTGTGTGCCATATGCATCAGCCTTTCAGCCAACGGTCCATGGGCATGACGTCTGTGGCTGAAACTACTAACCCTATAACTACCCCTAAACCTAACATTAACCCATGTACAGTAGTTACCTTGGTAACACTTTATTTCGATAGTCCACTTTAGACATTCTATTAACAGTAAGTAACTTTGCAACTACATGTCAACTAGCAGTTAGTAGAGTACTAGTAGACTGTCTGCTTAATATCTTCTAACACTTTCTTTGTCAACATTCTACTAACCCTAAACCTACCGTCTACTCTGAGAGTTAGTAGACATGTAGATGCAAATTAATGAGAATTAGTTGACAGTTACTTATAGTAGGAGAATGTCCTAAAGTGGACTATCGAAATAAGTGTAACCCGTATCTTTTTATTACTTACTGTATATTACTTATCCTTGGTAACTGCACTGCAGTGCACTTACTGTGAAACAAAGTGCAACCAATGTTTCAAAGCAAATCATCAATCTTCTATAGACTTCAATATACTGGATCATCATGATGCAGTCCTTAGGAGCTGGTATAACGACAAGGGCAGGGAATTACTGCTTACATTCTTTGTTCTTCACCGTTTGTCACGTGTACACACTTCCGTCCTGAAACTGTTGGCCCTGAACTGCACGCACCGCAGCATTGCAAATGGACGTGTCTCAGTTGTACAATCATATTGATCGGTGAGACAAGTGCTATATAAGAGCACAACCTCATGGACTCTATCAAGCAGGATTTGGCTATACACCTACATTTAGAACAATCTGTAATTTGTTTTAGAACAGTATTGTGGACAAGCAGTCTGGATGAAGGGTGAGGGAAGTCTATGTGAAATAAAGTCATCATTAAATGTGAGGGGCTTGCAACTGTGTTCCAGTCTTTATTTAACACACAGTTGACGTCTAAACAATTTGATAAATTACCATTATAGGCATATTACAGGCTCAGTCCTCTTGAGTAACCCAAGGATAAGCATCTTGATCATGAACACGATGGTGTATGTCAAGGATCAGCCCTTGGAGGATTTCAATGTACCACCTTTCTGCTCCACATATATCTTTAACACCACCCTCAACATCTTTACACCAGCCTTTTCTCAGGAAATAGAGTCTAACAGAATCATGATGTATGACCATCCTCAAGCGTCAGACAACAGATGAAGCTGCTGACGACTTAAGGTTGGGATTAGCCAATTCCAAGCCCAGCGAGGCGAACAAAGTCTACCTGCCACCAGCAATGTCCAATATTATTATAGCCAAAGGTGCATCCGTTACCATTTGTTACCTGAGTGCGGATGATTTCTCCTTTGGTCAGCTGCATGTCTCCCGTCAGCTCCTTGACAGCGATGCCCAGAGGCTCCAATCACTTACTGAAGTAATTAGTCATCTCAGCAGCCAGGGCCTTCATCGGAGCCACGTATACAATCTATAGAGGCAGGAAAGAGAGACAGGACATGCTCATGATAAATGAGAAAACACCACAGTACCATTTGTTCCCTGGCAACCAGTACAAATAACAATTTACAAAGAAATATGAAGCTGGCTGCTTAAAGTAAGAGTTTAATGGTGATGTATGAAGACTGTCTATCATCGTTGAAGCTGGCATGTGCGTGTGTGAAAACGCGCTTCACGAGACAATGCATCCGTTTACATCTCCAAACTATGGTAAACTTCTTGACACATATTTAATGCTCAAGTCTATCCTTGCTTGACATAAACTAAACAAACGCATCCAATCAGGTCGTGTTGTACCTGAGGCACAAGGACTGGTGCGGAAATGAGTTATTGGCTGCCAGAAAGCCAACAGCTCACTCAACAATATTGTCTCTGCGACTGTCTGTGTACCTTAAACTGATCCTTGCGGATGACTCCCTCAGGCTGAAGGTGTTGGTGGATCTCGTGTAGGATGGTGAGCATGGCGATGTTGGTTTTGCCGGCACCGGTGGGTGTGCAGATGAGCAGGTTTTCATTGGTATTGTAAGCCGTCTCGAACACTATAGACTGAATTCTATTCAACCTCTGCATGCCCTTGAACACCAACTGGCCAATCTGCAAACACACAAGGAACATTTCAATGGCCCATTGATAACAAGATCTTGGACTTGAGATCACGAAATGGCGTGAACCTGTTCAAGGCAAGACGCTGAAGACAGTGAGTGTATGTGTAGCAGATGTGGTGTGGCTACATGTGTGATGGAGGCACATATGGTCAAAATGACAGGGCACCAGGAGACAAAACTTAATGAAGCTGCTTTAATGTGCAGCTAATGAGAGACTCCGGTCTCCCACAAGGCAATCATCCGTGACTTTATCTAAACTAATCAATCACTGTAAGCCGGAGTCAAAGGATACTGAACCAAAGTAGTGTTGGCCGCAAAGATACTTTACTGATGCTGTCAGATCAAGTGCTTCTCTATGGGAGACTGTTGGGACTTCAATAACTTTATGAATGGCTGAGCGTGTACGGAGGGCTTGGAGAGCTCAAACATTAAAACCTTGCAAAAGGCCACCAGGACTATGGAGGGGGAACTCTCTGAGCGGTGTCAAGAGCTGTCAATCAATCCGCCCACTCTGGCCAGCTCTGCAGTGACATCACATTGAGGGTGACAGCCATCCATCTCAACAGAGTTGTGATAAGAGATGAAAAGCCACCTTGTACTTTAGCGCTACTGCTGAAGTGCGGTTATTTTCACTAACACCATCATTAGAGCGGGGAGTTACAAATTTATTATATTAAAAAGGGGCCAGGAAAGTACAAAAATCGAATCAAAGCACGTTGAGTATAACAAATCTAGAACTGTTCTAATTATTTTGTCTCTTTCCGTCTGCCGTCTCCAGTTTCTGCATCCCTCATTCCTGTGTGTCTTGGATCAGGGGATCAGGATTCATTAACAATGCTATCGGTCTCTTCTTTTACCGTTCTGCTCTGGCACACTTTAAATTAAAAGAAAAACAATTAGGCTGAGAGAGTTATTATAGGGCTCTGATCTGATTTAAAGTCAAAACTGAAAAGCCAAACAGAAGGGATTATTAATAGCTGAAATACGCTTCGAAGCACAGCAGTAAAGATGTGACTGTATAAGGATCTTCTGATAGATGGGCAGAAGAGCCGTGGAATGTTCTGCAGCTGTGCTCTTCATTACAACAGTGAGGAGTTTGTCTTGTGGACTTGTATGCACATGTGTCATGGAGCACAGCATTTGCAAATTATTTTAGTGTTGAAATTTGACATTTTTGCAGGTAAAACAGAAAATGTAGGACTAAAATGTATTTTATCCATCGACAACTGAATGTGTGAAATGAAATGTAGCCGTTCCATATTCCCATCCTGAAACATCAACTGCACCCATTTTTTGTTTTATTGGACTGGTCAGAAAGTTTACATTCAGGAACATATTGATGCATTCAAATTGTAACAGTTTTTTTTTTATCTATTGATACTTGGTATTAGACATTGTTATTATAATATTTTAGAGAAATAACTATAATAACAGTAGCTGGTAGCCACCGACTTCCATAGTATGGTTTGGAACAACATGAGGGTAAGTAAATGATGAAAGAATCCCTTTAACCTCAAAAATTACTTCATTGGCAAAATTTAGTCTACTGAAGACAGCTTTACATGCAGTAGCCAAAAACAGTCTCTAAATAGCTATTTGTAATTGGTTAACCAATAGCCCACAAAGCCTAGGTGATGTCAGCCGAGGTGGACCAAGTTTCACATTTTGAACTACGCCATTTGGGATAATTATTTTCAGCAGAGTACCACAATCAAGACCTCAGCTAAAAAATATATAGTTTTGTACCCACAAATAAGAGCATGAAGACTGTTCTAAATTTAAAATGTTAAAAATTTTCTGCAGATTTTTTAAACTTAGCTTCCAACATGGACAGCACTTTAAAGCATCATAGGAATGATCCAAATTCTATTCCTTCTAAGATGCTCCTAGAGAAGCATAATATGCATGTTTCACAGAAACAACAATCCCTGAATGCATTGCAAACAGCTCAGAGAGAAAAATGCCCAAATCAGCCAATTGCAATGTACCATTTCAGTTTCTGCCTTAATAGGTAGCTGCCTAAGTAGGCAGTAGACAGGCAAGACAGTTCACTAGGTTTTGAAATAGAGTTCAACTTCATCAGCTTTAATGGCCCAAATGGAGCCAATTACCAAAAAAAAAAAAAGAGCTTCCAGAAAGCTGTTAGCGCTTCATTGGGGGTGGGTGTTTTCATATAACATCACCTTCTGCTGAGTACCACGTGTTCTCCGAAAAACGGGAGAAGTTGTATTCCTACACCTCCCGTCAGGATGGTAGCATCAGCTGACCCACTATATTCCCAGGGTGGGTCTTCAGAGGACCAACTTATAAATATTCATAGGTAATTAGGGGCTCCCTTCCTATCCGACTGAACGGTTGTATCACCAAGGTAACCAAACTGCTGCACTTGTTTTAAGAGCCCCCTTCATTCTGATTTATCAGCTTTGTCTGTAAAGGACTGCCAGTGTCCCTGCACACCTTAAACATGCAAATGAATGCAAATGTATGCGTGCCCCAACATTCACCTTGAAGTAATGCATACATGTAGCAAATATGGAGTTGTCATTACTTAATGATCTCGCAAAATGTCTCGCATTCGGTTATTTTCCTTTGAAGCATACTCAGTGTTGTGATGAATGCTCGTCAAACGACATGAAAACGTGATTTGGGTCAGGGTGGTCCCTCACGTGCTATTGTACACTCCACACGGCAATGTAGCCCTGAGGTAATCCATCAGCCAACCCATACAGTGTACGACACATTTTAAAACAAGTCGCAAACTCGCAGTCGGCTGTACGTCAAAAGAAGGTTTTTAATCTCTCTTTAGTGGTTGCAGAAATAGCGGCAGTGAACGGGACTTTTCACCACAGTGTGTGAGTGGAGTGATTGCCACACTGGCGGCCCATTTCAGCTCGTTGAGTTTTAGACTCGGGGGTAAATCTAACACTAACAGACCAGGCTCCCATTCAAAACTTCAAGTGGCTAAAATCATTTGCACCTGAAAGCACAATCTCAGCTTTACTCCACTCTGTCTAAGATTTAAAAGTCCATGTCCAACATTTTTCTTTTTTTCATATGGTGCACTGATGAATCATATGCAAAAACCCCAGCAATTCGTAATAAGTAAGTAAAAAGGGTCAATTTCACATTCTTGTTTACTGTTAAATCAGTCTCAAAAAAAATAATCTGTACTTTCGTACTTGTGCCGCACTGGACCGGCACTGGTTTACATCACCAAAGTGTGAGTTTGGGATTAGAATAATTCTTGTTCTAATAGGGGACTGCTTTCACCACCTCATCTACAACTTGCACCCACAAAAAAAAAACTGCCTGTTAAAGATTATTCTAAATTTAAAACATTACAATTTTCAGTAACTTTATTCCGAAACCTGCGTCAACTTGCTTCACAGAAACGACAATCCCAAAATCCACTTTAAAGAATTCAGTGAAATTAGGGGTGGGCAATTTGGCCAAAATCTTATATCACAATGCGAGTAGTTTTATTTCATGGTAAAGGTATTTTTGCTTAAAATAAGGTATTTATGATATCAACATTTTTGATACCATAGAAATGTCCTTATTCTTATCACCATTGTCAATATCACAAAAAACTAATACTAGCCTTAAAAAAAAAACACAAGCTCACTGAAGACAAGTAAACAGTAAACGATTAAATAAGAATAAGAAACTAATTGCAAGCAATAGGACAAATAAACTATAGTAGAACAAATAAATAAGAAATGCTACGAAATGCTAATCAAATGTATAAAAACACTGCATATTCTTTACTGTGTAAATTAAATATATATATTTCTTCTTATTACATTTATAAAAGTGATTTAAGTCAAGAGCAGTGGGAGATTTTCTTTTCTCTCTTTTGTTGTTCAGCCCGGGGTCGTCACATGTGGTTGCCGCAAGCCCGCCGGCCGCTCCTTCGTCGAATCCACCGTCTGTGCCGTTCTCAAGCCCGCCGGCCGTTCCTCACTCTAGGTGAGTATCGTGTTATCTTAGGCTCTGTTTAACTCTTTTATTAAGATGCATTTCGTCAAGCTGGTCACAAGTGGACAGCACTAAAAACAGGTGTAAACGGAGTCCAATATTTAGGGCTTGTCTATTTCGAAAATGCATAACCAGGCTTAATACGTAATCACTGTGGTACCTGTTGTGAGAAAGTACACCAAAATAAGCAATTCAAACATGGGTTTGTTCAATCAACATTACTGAGAAAGCTCAAAGATATAATTATCATTTACAAGCAGTCAATAGCATGTGAGTGCTGCACTCTGCAGATCGTATGACCACTTGTGATCGTATCACTGAAAACACATCTTAAGGTGGAAACAGGGCCTCAGCAACATGCTAATGGCAACATGTTAACATTAAACTCCACTGAAATGAATTGTGAGTCGCGTATCCAATGCACTTTATTCTTCACAAGGATGTGCAGATGGTGCATACAGCCAAGAACAGCATAAGGTTTGACAGACTTACTCATGTTTGTTGTTTATTAAGGCATAGGGCAAAATCAGTATCTATCCTACTTTATTATTACCTGCAAACCAAAAGTCCACAGCAAACAGGCATAAAGGGTCACTCACACTAAGGACGAATACTATAAATTTTTAATAATCATTCTAATGTCATGAGAACAAGGAAGTTGACACAACTATAATGATAATGACAGTAGGGGTCGATATAACTGGAATCAGTTCGAGAACTATTTCTACCAGCTGATAAGCAATAAATACACTGACAGCCAAGCAGAATCCAAGTCTTTAAAGAGCAAAACTGTAGTGGAGCGCTTATAATAAACGCAATGATATTGAGATGTTTACTATTCCACACGGCTAATGAAGAGAACGCTTAGAATTTGATTCATGCTTGTAACCTGACTCACTGAAGATATCTGTAATGCACTGCTTCTTCAAAAATAACTGCTAATATAGTTCGAAGAGAGGGGACTTCTCATGGAATTAGAATGATTATTTCACAATGTATAGTATTCGTCCTTGGTAATAAACACAATGATATTGTGCATTTGGTGTGGACACTACTACAGTTATCGTTATAGTTATCTGTATAGTTCTCGTTGCTGGTGTGAACGGTCCTTAACTCACATTGTAAATGTTGGTGGGTCATGCATGCTTAACGTCTTGACATCAGTAATTCATGTTCGCATTCCAGTTCCAATCAAAGCTCTTTTTCTGACTGTAGATGAAGTTTTCAGTTCTGAAATTATTCATAGTACATCATGCTTTCAATCTCAAAAGATCTCACATGTGACATGAGCCCTTTAAAACAACTTATATGTGCTCTGCTTCTTGTATACTTTATTTTTGTACTTATTCCATCAAAATATACCAATCGCACATATTGCGGCAGTGGCATGGTTTCCAGGACAGCGATTTGTTCTACTCCTACACGAACTAGTGCTCAAGATGCTCGCAGTCTGTGCCCAGAGCACCCTTAACACTTTCAGTCTGATGGTTTCGCAGCGTTTCTTCGCAGTGCCGGTGAGCAAAACCAATATCACCGGGGAGCCAGCAATTCACTTGACCACATTTCCCTCTCTCCAACGGAGGGAACAAAAGCACATTTCTTTAGGCATGCTAAATATATCTGCAGAAATTATGATGATATAATCAAATGAGCGAAAGTGGATGAAAGTTGTCTTTACAGGACATATGGCAAGTGCACGGCGCTAAGTAACAGCTCTAAAACTGTGGGCAGCCGGAGATCTGACCACCTGTACGTGTGGGGAGGAGAGAGTCCACGGTGAGTCCGATGGATCCTGACAGTCTAATTAACTCTGTGGATGAAGGGCCCTCGGCCATATGTGCTGACTGGGTGAGCTGGGAACACAGCAGAAACTCACCCGTGACTTTAAACACACTAATTGGACCAACATAGCCCCCAGCAATCATTTCACAGCAACATCTAAATACCTGCACCGTCTCGCATGGATTTTTTTGACTGTCCTGGATTTAAAAAGCTATGAGCAAAAAAATGCACAGCGCTCAGTAGAAAGGCAGCGGTAGTCCTGCTTGCTTATCTTAAAGTCTGCGTTTACGCGTGCATATGCATGCACATTTTTGGTCGAAGCTGCCTCAATAATTAAATTCACAGCGCTGGTAATAGAAAGCTAAAAGATATAATTGTAATTTGCACGCTATCCTTTTAATTACTTTTTGGTTCCATTTCATTCCATTTGAACTGACAGCATGATCAAGTTTTAATTGTTAGTTTAGGCAAACAGCTTATCTGCCCGCCTCGAGCCCACACGCCACAAAATTACCCGCTCCAGAGATACAAACGCAAACGCACACATACACACACAACAAACTCGAGCACGTTTATTCAAACAAGACCTCGCACACCTACGAGCAATAGTATCTGATAAATGACAGGCAAAGTAACAGCAACTAGGAGGGCCATTTATTTCTCTTGAGCAGAGCTGCTGGAAGAGGTATGGAGAAACAAAGCGAGGGGATAAGAAAAAAAGGATAAGAAAAAAATGAGAGGTCAATTGTCCAAAAAGTCATCAGACTGAAAGCACTTCTATTTATATTTAAACTCTGTTCACGAATCTGAAGCTCCACCCACTAAAACGTCATCTCTAATGTAATGCTAGGAATCATGGGGGAGATTAATCAGTGATGTTTTTCTATTTCGGTGTGTACTATGAGCAGACTGCAAACTCCTGAGCAAAGATGTTTACTATTCCACACGGCTAATGAAGAGAATGCTTAGAATTTGATTCATGCTTGTAAACTGACTCACATCACTGAAGATATCTGTAATGCACTGCTTCTTGAAAAATAATTGCTACTATAGTTGGAAAAATAATAATCGGGTCCAAGTACAAATAGCTTGTGTAGATGAGTAGGTGATACAATGTCAACATCTCGAATCTTTACTCATATTGCAAATTAGGGTTTGATGAAGCTCACAAAAAAAGACATGCTAGTTCCAAAAGAGACAACTGACTTCAAAAAGTCAGGAAATATTCAGTCATTCCTATTTATGTAAAATGATTAGACTTAAAATGATTTCTTAATGGACAATGCTAATATTACAGCATTCATTTGTCATTCACAGTCACAAATAAATGGCTGATCGTTAAGAATTTGCTGTTAGTCCCAACCATCAGAATACAAAATAAAAAAAAATAAAAAAAATAATAATAATAATAAATAATAATAATTAAAGCTGCAAGCAGTGATGAAAGGGCCCTCGCACCCGGGCTCACCGCCACCCAGTGGCTATAGGAAAACAGCGAACGGTGGGCAATATGCTTTTAAAGTGATAAATATAGGAGGAATATGTCAAAGTCATTTATATGTGCCAAATTTCCTGCTGCCAACAGGTGGCACTATGATTATAACTGAATATTGGCATGTAGATGTCTTCAGGCCAGGACTCTTACCAAACATGTGACGTTTGGAGCAGATCGGACATTGCATGTTCAAGTTAGTGTAAAAGAAGTAATTTCCCGTTGCCAGCAGTGGGCGCTATGATTATAACTGAATATTGGTCTTTAGATGTGTTCAGGCCAGGACTCTCACCACTGGTGCTCGGGCCCTAATAATAATAACTTCTGATATCTTCTGTTATTACACGGCCCTGTGGAATACTTGATTTTGATTGGTCAGTCGCGACATTCCGAGGTATGCTATCCCTCGATAACAACCGGTAAAAGCTAATAACACAGGCTCATCCGGGTAACAGCAGTCGGCGCTGTACTCTTGCTTGAACTATTTTTTCTTTGTGGAAGCTTTGCGTTTGTTTAGCTAATAAAATATTAAAACTCGATTCAAAATGGTGTACAATTATTTAATTATGGCACTCTCTCGTTCCATACAAACGCAGCTGCTGCCATTTTGCTACGATTGTTTTGTACGCTGTAATGGATTATAAGAGAACTAACAAACCGGCAAGATTTTAAAACATTTTCGTCTTAA
>NW_015652287.1:481219-489797 GCF_001515625.1 Sinocyclocheilus rhinocerous | reverse complement strand
TCAGTTAACATAAACTGGTGCATGGATGGGAATGCACTGGTGAGCTTTTAGTATTATGCAAAAAATATAATCAAATAAAATATAGTATAATATAAAATAATTATTAAATATTCTTAATTATTTAATTAAAACTGCTCCTGGTGTGTGCACATATGTGTGTGTGTGCACTTGGATGGGTGAAATGCAGAGCACAGATTCCAAGTATGGGACACCAATAAATGCAGAACTGTTCTATAAGTTGGTTTTAGCTAACACATTGATGTCACATGAGAAGCAAATCAGAATATTACGGCATGAACCTTGAATATACCCAGAGGTGTGTTATGAAATATTTAGCACTCTGCTCTCGTAACCTTTCATATGTCCTCATTTGTGTGTTCAAGGTGGAAACCATTGGCGATGCGTACTGTGTAGCTGGAGGCTTACACAAAGAGAGTCCGACCCATGCTGTCCAGATTGCTCTCATGGCTCTAAAGATGATGGAATTGTCTGATGAGGTCACGACTCCCATGGGGGAGGTTATCAAGGTTAGTGTTTCATCAGATTTTTCTACATTTTGTGTAGTTATAGCATGAATATGAAAGAATCAAATGTTCCATATAATTTTTAAAATGTTATGTTTTTTTTATGATTTTCTAAATCTTTCCTCAATTAGTCATGCAAACCTTTGCTAGACTGCTGAGTTGTTACAAAATAATGTTTCAACAGTATTGTTGGTTAGTAAAATAAGAAATTCTAATTTAAAACAAATGTGTGACTCATAAGAATTATATATTTTTGTGCAAACAAACTCCCACTACAAAGGGTGAATAATTTTTGAAAGGTCATCTAATATCCTATTTTAGACTCAAAAATAGGCATGATCAGTTTTTTCTTAACAATGCAATTGTGAAGTGGAATCAGTTATCAGATTTAGAATTAGATCATGAATACTGCTGCTTTAGATACAAAACTATGATAATTTTATTTATTACACGGCTCTGTGGAATACTTGATTCTGATTGGTCGGTCGCGACATTCCGAGGTATGCTATCCCTCGATAACAACCGGTAAAAGCTAATAACACAGGCTCATCCGGGTAACAGCAGTCGGCGCTGTACTCTTGCTTGAACATTTTTTCTTGGTGGAAGCTTTGCGTTTGTTTAGCTAATAAAATATTAAAACTCGATTCAAAATGGTGTACAATTATTTAATTATGTCATCCTGGTATCGCGGACTCGCTCTCGTTTCATACAAACGCAGCTGCTGCCATTTTGCTACGATTGTTTTGTACGCTGTAATGGATTATAAGAGAACTAACAAACTGGTAAGGTTTTAAAACATTTTCGTCTTAATTCTTTTATTGCCTTAATTATTTTTGTGGTGAAATGTTGTGTAATAAGTGGTTTGACTGCACCGTTTTCCTTAAATGTCCGTCTAGTTTGAATTTGCCGCTTGCTCGCAACTGCTGTCTTCACGGAAGCTTTGCGTTCAAATATTTCAACTCAAATCAATATTTCTCGTCTAATTATTTACTTATGTGGCAAGTAGCCGTGTAATAAGCGGGATAATGTACATCCAGCCGGTTGTTATCTCAGAATAAACCCCTTCAAGCTGATACAAGATCACCCATCATACCTGATCACCCTGTCGGGGTTTATTCTGAGATAACAACCGGCTGGATGTACATTATCCCTTACATAATAATCAGTGCTATTTATACACAATTGTGTGTGCAATCAGCTAGTGGCCTAAAATGAGTTTGGAAAAAGCAGGTTTTTAAAAAAAACTGACTTTTGAAAAAAAAATTATTTGAATTTTTTTTTTCAAATTTTTGTTTCATTTCAATTCCAGAGTAAATGCCAATGATCCTAATATAGCATCATCATACGTTTGTATGTTTAATGCACATTTGGGACTATCCTGTTAAGTTTGATACATTTTGAAGAATAATGTATTATTGAACGCAACTACCACATTCAAGGCCCAGAAAAGGTAGTAAGGACATTGTTAAAATGGTTCAACCTTAATTTTATTAAAACAAAAATAGCGAATTCATTCAACAATTTCTTCTCTTCCATGTCAGTCTTTGACGTGTTCACAGTACCACGACACATGTGTGGGGTGCTGTTGACTCAGGAGCCACCTTTCTGACGAAAAACGTCCATCTCTCAGTTCATTGTCTGTATATTCTGGCTTAAATAAGTAAGGCTGGGCAAAAAAAAATTGCAAGTTATCCTCTCTGTCGAAATCTTCAGACATGTTTACAAAGACTGTTTTATGTACAGCGTGTGTCTTCCTCTGCTTGTAAACAGCACACAACTATTTTAATGACCCTTACTACCTTTTTGGGTCTTGAATGTGTCAGTTGCGTTGCTGTCTATGCAGGATCAGAAAGCTCTCGGATTTCATAAAAAATATCTTAATTTGTGTTCCGAAAATGAACGAAGGTCTTACGGGACATGAGGGTGAGTAAATAATGACAGAATTTTCATTTTTGGCTGAACTAACCCTTTAATAGATCCATGAAATCTTTTTTTGGGGGGAAGTTTTTGCAGATTTTCAGTATGTTAGCCTTGCTAATTTGCATTTAGAAGGCATGCGCTTTAAATATTTAGACTTTCTCTTCCACCAATAGGAATCAAAACATTTTTATAACTCATTCTGCACTTCAGTCTAGTCAGATATTCGTTCCACTCAACAATCTGAAGCACTACAAACCCCTACATTATGAAAAGATGCAAAAGTTATTTCTGAAACCGGTCACTTATTTACTCATTTACTGTAACTAGTGCACAATATAGGGAATGAGGAGCAATTGAGACAGTGTAAAAAGGTTTACATTGGGTTGAATGAAGCCTGGTTTCACGTTAGTGTCATGTGAACATCTCACACAGTGTGTTCCAGAGACAGAACATCATACAGTGAATTATATGTGCTATTCAACCAGGCTTCCCTCGATACCACAGTGCAGCCCACAAAATGTAAATAAATAAATAATAATCTGATAAATGACTAAATAAAAACGTGTCCGAGCCATGTGAATTCTAAACAGAATGCTGTATTTTTAAATGTAAGTGCTATGGAGGAGAAAAACAACACAGACGGTTAGACAGCCTCATTATTGTAACAGCACTCACAAGAAGAGGAAAAACAAAAATTACACATCATAACCATTACTAAAAATGATCACTGTTCTTCTGTGGTAACAGTTTCACAAAACTAAAGCGGCATCTATTAGACATAATTTATTTGTAGCTGTCACATGGGCAGTGTCAAGGACTGTAAAACAACATCCTATTGCCTATTTTTAATAATAACGTTTTTTAATAAGCTCTTCTATATGTCCCACCCAGACTAAATGCTTCAATCAGAATAATTTTTTTTTTATATTATTAATAATTTATTAATATAATATAATTGCAAGAAACATTGAGTCAGAATACACATATTTGTTTAGCTGTCAATATAGAAAGATGCTATTTGTAAATAGCTGGTGTAGTTAGGATATCTAGCAGCATTGGATAACAGGGCCATGTAAACCAGACAAACTTACACCCTTTGACATTTGCACTATATGAATATATGAAAGAAATTAAGACACAACACACAGGGCTGCTATTAATTAAAGTGCCAAGTGGCGTGTAAAAGACTAGACTAACACAGATACTTACCATCAAACTTTCACCCTATTATTTTTTATTGCTGAAAGATGCTATTTGTAAATAGCTGGTGTAGTTAGGATATCTAGCAGCATTGGATAACAGGGCCATGTAAACCAGACAAACTTACACCCTTTGACATTTGCACTATATGAATATATGAAAGAAATTAAGACACAACACACAGGGCTGCTATTAATTGAAGTGCCAAGTGGCGTGTAAAAGACTAGACTAACACAGATACTTACCACCAAACTTTCACCCTATTATTTTTTATTGCTTTGCAAGCACAGTTATGTCCTTTAGAAATGTAAATCTAGTTATTATTTTCCATCTCAAGCATTTGACACTGGATATTCATTACAAATGCATCATTCGTTAGTGCTCTCATCTGAGAGCAGACATGTGAAAATGAAGTAAACGACAGCACAGCTGCACAAATTTTATTGAGATGCACCTGTGTGTGTATATATATATATATATATATATACAGAAAGAGCATCAGTGTTCATTTTGGTTTTTACAGCATTTCTGGGAAGAATAAGCTGGAGATAAAACATGCAATTTGTAAGCAATGTCACTTGAAAGTCACCAATCATAAAAAATCTACTGCAGTCAAATGAAAAGGAATAAATCATTATACATTCAAGGTTAGAATCGCAATGCTTTATGTATCACAAGATATAAGAAGGATTGCAGTATTTGCCATACTGTGATCTATGTTTAGTAATAATACCACATCTCTTGTAGTCTTTCACTATGGAGCATAGTGTTTGCTTATATTGCTTCTTATTATTTGGGTGAATTTCTTGTAAGAATTAAAAGAAAGAAAATGTAATAAATCCTAACATCTACTAAAATTAGAGCTACCAGAGTAAAAATGTTAATTTCTAACACTTTTAAACATTGTCGTGTTACCAAAATTTTATTGGGTGATACCAATAACAAATGTTGAACTGTTGTAATACTGAATTTGATAGCACAGGGAATGAATGAATGAATGAATAACATACATAAATAATAATGAGTTAAAATATTCATATAAATAGTAATAAATTAAATAAAAACAACATTTTCAATTATAATTATTCAATTTCGTGAGCACTGCTTCAAGCTTTCATGTAATTATTCAAGTAAACAGAAATAATTACGAGTAATGAGGGATTTATTTTTTCTTGTTAATATTGTTGTTTGATTACACAAATGATAGACAGACATGCAAAACCTTATATTTTGATATGCACAGATCTGATACTTTTGTCATAAATCATTTTTATCCCATCTGTTTATGTTTAACTTACTGTGTTTGCATTAATATCTCACCAAATGAGCAAAATCACTGCGTCTGAATTCTCACAGAGCATGTGCGCCAAGTGTTCGGAAGCAGTTGCTTGTCTTTCAGACAGAATGTGTTACAAATTAACTCAATATTCTGCATTACCAATACTGCAGTTCTGGTAAATCCTGGTACTTTTGACATCCATAACATTAAATGTGCAATAGGTGATTGTCTTCAGAAACATTTTTTGTTATGCTGGTTGAAAGTCTCTTCACATCCCGATAGCAATCATTAAGTTAAGTGGTTTAAATGTATTTATCTGTATTTATACATTCTGTGGAAGGCGTAGGACCAATAAATGTTCGTCCAATCAAAACGTTCGGTCCGAGCGTTTTAATTGGCTTTCCTACCTGCCTGTCAACATATGTATTTGCATACCTCTGCGCACCCGGTTCGCGTAGACAGGATACGTCATCAACGCGTTCACGCACACTGTGCAGACAGAGTGGGACTGGCAGACAAACATCAACAACCCGATCTTCCTTCCTGGTATTGTAATACTTTTACTAACTGTACTATAAAGTTTTCTCACCGGTGAATGACCGGTTCCCAATTCCAGTCCTCGCGCCCAATATCCGGCGCGAGAAATGGAATTGGGAACCGCTGTAGCCTATTGTAGTAATGTTGTCTCTGGTATTCTGGTCTGTGAGCGTATGTGCATTCAGGGGGTGTGGCTTTGGACAGCGATTGCAGGGAGGCTGGGACGTTCGCTTTCAGTGCTATCAGGCTAAAGTTAGCATTTTCCGAGATCTCCTACTGCACCTTTAATATATTTCTTTTTTTTTTCATTACTATTTAAAAAAATGTAACACATTCATCTAATTTGACATTACATGTGTTTAGAAACTAGAGGTAATCTAGAGGAAAACTGTGATTTCTAACACAAGGATTAGATAGAGTGAACTACTGCTGCAGTTCATTTGGAATAAATAAGAATTTTAGAGAGCCAGATCAAGTTCTGGCTTTTAAGAAGTCCATTTGCTACATACTTGATTTCAAACCAAGTAGCTGCCCATGACTGTAAATATAGGTAGGGCAGATTCTGGGTCTTAGTGCTAGTTTAGGATAAACAGTTTGTAAGCTTTATATTCTAATTGCTGAACACACGCAGACACACTTTTGGCAGAGGTCTAGTGTCCTTGTGTTATTTAGCCGGGATTCAGAATCATACTTTCATTTATTTGATACAGTTTTCCACATATACCTTGATTTGGAATAACAGACACACAAACTATTTACTAACTTGATGCAGACTAAGGGTACATTTACAAGACAACGATGTATTAAAAATGCAAGTTTTTCCTTTGCATTTTTTAAAATTTTGCATACAGACGTGGGATGTTGTCAAAACAATCCTCGTTCACATGGATCCACGAAAACGACTAAAAATGCTGTATTATGCATGCCAGGCCAGTAGATGGCGATGTCACTTTGTAAAGAAACACTAAGCGCCTGCACACATATGCATTCCTATAGACTGAATATGAATGTGAATGATGTCACCGTTTTCACAAATTCACATTTTTTGAAACAATAACGGTATTGTTTTCAAAACCGTGCATTTTTCGACTCTAAAAATGCCTTTGTAATGTTAATGAGCGGCCAAAACTAGGGATGTCCCGGGCCGATCTCAAGGATCAGGATTGGGGCCGATCAAGATTTTTTTTAACCGATCGGTATCGGCTCTGTCTCAGCCCGATCCTTATTTTACGTCAGTTGTCATGCCAGTGTTGTGCTGTAGGTGGCAATTATGCGCCTTTAAGTGGGTTTGCCAACCTCCATTACAAGCAAAATAAGCAAATGTGTGCATGACATGCGAGAACCAGTGATGTCTGTTCTAGCACACAGTTGAGCTTCCGTGTTTAACGTAATTGATGTGTTCTTTTGTAACGATCACTCATTCATTTACCACATCATAATGCGTTACTATGGGTTGCGTCTTGCTTCGGATTTGACTGACAGGCTGGCATTCCGACAGCGCGTGCTTCATGCTTTCCAACCATATCTCAGCTTTTTTCCCTTTATGTTGTAAATTATTAATCATTCTGCTTAATGTACATAAAAAGCACAAGAAGTTTATATTAGCAGTCTCATATTCATAATTGTGGCCACACAGTCTGTTTACAATATCTATCATTGTAACATGTTTATATCTGCCAATGTGTGCATATGTATACATAGAGGGTAACCACAGCTTTTCAAACCTGCTAAATGCATCTTACTCATTTCTGTTTGTCAAACGCTTCTTCCGAAATGACCACAGCAAGTAAGTGCCCTAAAGGAGCACTTCTCATTAGGAGAATGTAATTTAACTTGTACAAGAAATTTAACTTGAAGTTAATTGTTGAACTGAACCAATCTAGAATCTCAATTTTTCTCAGCTTTTTTCCCTTTATGTTGTAAATTATTAATCATTCTGCTTAATGTACATAAAAAGCACAAGAAGTTTATATTAGCAGTCTCATATTCATAATTGTGGCCACACAGTCTGTTTACAATATCTATCATTGTAACATGTTTATATCTGCCAATGTGTGCATATGTATACATAGAGGGTAACCACAGCTTTTCAAACCTGCTAAATGCATCTTACTCATTTATGTTTGTCAAACGCTTCTTCCGAAATGACCACAGCAAGTAAGTGCCCTAAAGGAGCACTTCTCATTAGGAGAATGTAATTTAACTTGTACAAGAAATTTTACTTGAAGTTAATTGTTGGACTGAACCAATCTAGAATCTCAATTTTTTAAATCTTAATGAGAAGACCACCAGAAAACTGTAGTGGGAAAGTGGAGAGAGAGAGAAAGAAAACTATTCATTATTCATTAAATAAGGATAGTAATGTTCAATTTTCAGTAAAATTCAATTTAAATTGAATGCATTATATATAATATTGCATAAAAACAAATTTGATTAAAAATTTTACCTACAGACAATAATAATAATATGCAATAATATTATTATTATTATTGCAATTATAAAATGCAATAATATTGATCTATTAACATCAATAGTATGCTCATTTAAACAAACAAAAAAAAAAATCATAGCATTTTGCTGAAAAGTCTCAAGGTGAAACAAACAGCATATCTACCAGTGGCGAGCGGTGACTTTTTTAACCACGTTTCGGAGCCGCTCAGGTAGACCTGTTTGCTTCTCCAGAAACCTCTCACTGCCAGGTTGTTTTACTCCCTGACCAAGGGAACACTCGGCACAGATGCACTAGCACACAGCTGGCCGTAGGGCCTAAGCAAGTATGCATTTCCCCCAGTGAGCCTTCTCGCACAGACACTGCAAAATCCGGGAGGACGAGGAGCAAGTCTTGCTAGTGGCGCCGTATTGGCGTCACTGCATCTGCTAAATTATTTTTATTTTTTTATTCCCAGTGAATAGGAGTTAAAATTCCCACCCGGGTGACACTACTCTAATAACAGACCATGCAAAATACCCAAAAATATTTAAAATATTGCAAAGTAACGTTGCGACCTTGCAAACAATAATAAAGTCAGAGACGGACTTTAACTGTAAGCGGCACAAGCATACACAAAACAAATGGAACAATATGATGTTTGTTATTATTAAAATTGTATATAGCCCA
>NW_015652287.1:469992-481149 GCF_001515625.1 Sinocyclocheilus rhinocerous | reverse complement strand
AACTGACGTAGATTTACAGAAAATTACTGCCGTTTGGCAAATAAATCATTGTACGTACTTATTCCTAACTCTTTAAGCTTTAAGTTACATTTCAAATGACAAGGGATCAACTTATAATCATGTTTATATGAATTATCTCGTGAACTTATTCTCTCAAATGGCCTGGGTATGCGGAGCATACGCAGCTTATATGGATGGAACGCCACTGATATCTACGCCGATTGCTATAAATAACATTACATGCCATGGTAAACAAACATTTGTATCACTTCCACCAATAAAAGCATTACATGTCATGGCTATGAAACAACACTTTGCATGTTCATCACTTGATTTTCGCATGACTGTGCTGATGTACAGAAGCATGGATGTGTTTTGATTTTCACTCATTGCGGAGGCAGCTCTCTCGTATATATTTCTTCACAGAAATTAGAAAGGCTTTTACCGTGCGAGTACAGCAAAACAGCAGTGCTTGAGATTCATTAGTTAAAAGGCTTCCTAATAAATTCCCCACTTTTAATGTTTCACACAGCTATTAAAGGCACGTTGAGCGGCCGTGTCCCTGTTGCCCATTATGGCTTTCAATAAATAACAATCGAGCAGCACTTAAAAAAAAAAGAAGAAAAAAAAAACAGACATGCTTCCAGGCCTGCCGCTCAAAAGACCCTAATAGCACATAAAGATGTATTAGCCGTTTCGCGCCGCTGTTTTATAAAAGGGAAGCACTTTGTTTCTGAGTTGCGGAGGCTTTAGTTAATGAATAGAGGCACTTCTCCACTCCTACTAATTCACACCGCTTATATCAATCTCTGTCGCTCTCTCCAGACACGAGGAGTGATCCGTTCAAGCTGCGATTATGATGAAACCCATGTGAAATCGTACTTGTTCTGAGCTTGATGTTTGCTTTACCTGTGATATATAGTTCTGTAGTGTCTTGAAATACAAAAAAAAAAACTAAAGAAAGAAAAGGCAAAAAGAATATCGTCCACATAGCTAAATTTAGGACGAAAGGTGCATCATTGATTACGCCGTGAAGCGCCAAGCTTTAATTAATGGTTTCCTGAAAGGGAGGAAAACACAAGCTGGAAATGAGCCCCACGGGGGCCAGAAAATAAATCTGTGCTGTCCATTCGTATATTTACCCTCTTACCGAGGAGAGACGGATATTCTGCTGGCTTTTCTTTAACCGAAACAAACAAACACAATCCCTCTGTGCCGCAGGACGAGTTCAAGCCGATTCCAGATCACGTCCTCTGCGTTAGCCACACATGAAATGAGCCATGATCTGAGATCTTGTGCTGTGATAACAACGGAGATGGGACATTTCTTCTGCTTTCATTTTTCAACTGCTGCTTGGGTTTCTTCAAGTGGGCGACAGCGGGCAAGTCAAGCGTATTTTTGTCTCCATTAGGGCAGTAGTTTGACCCCTCCTGCTTTTAAACGCTCCCTCAGAGCAGTTATTATGTTTGACACCAGTGGCAGCCACTAAAAGCCGCAGCTTCAAGCGATGTCTGCTCTTCCACTGGAGTGTACGTCATTCACACACACACAGGTGTTTCTCACACACACACACACACACACACACACACACACACACACCTGCAGGCCGTTTAGTGGACGAGGACGAACGTAAATATCTGAATATGGAAAAGATGCTTCTGTCCATGAAGATTAAAATGCTGAGAACTTCAATAGATTCATGCAGATCAACAGTACTTTGTATTATATTCCAATCAATGTGTTTGGAAGAGGAAAGCCTTGCTGAAAAGACATGATTTATAGGAGAAATACAATGAAACATATCTGTGATTTTGTTTTTTATTGAAAACCTTTTTTTTCCCCCTTACTATAATGGATTGTTCAGTTGTTTTTCCTAGCATATTTGTGACAAAACAGACAAGGTCATTGTGTCGCTGCAGATGAGTCATTCCCCATCTCTCTGTGAAACTGCACCTGTCACAAAAGCAGGTGGTGGAACATTGTGATTCTGTGCATCATATTTTTTGTTTTGGTAACTTATTTCAAATTCCAGGCCACAATGAAAACCTGGATTTTTTTTATTTTTTTTTAATGAAAATCTAGACATAAACATAGTTTTAGGATGTGGATCATTTACTGACCCTCATGACTTGCCAAACAGGTATGACTTACTTTAACATGACTTATTTAATAAGATTTCTTATTATGTGTGCCACAGAATGAAGAGAGACATACAGGTTTAGAATGACATTAAAGTGAGCAAATTATGAAAAGGTTTATTTTCCCTACCCAAATGCTGGGTTGAGTCCTTTTGTCATTTCTGGGGGTTATTTTTTTATTTTATTTGTTTATTTATTTTTTATTTTTTTACTGTTGGGTAGTTATTGTGTAACCCAGCCAAGACTCAATGACTGTTGAATCTGACATAACAACCTAGTGGTAACATTATGGACCGCAAGCTTTATGTATCCTCTTCAGGAGTGAGCAGTTCTGAGCACAACCTGATTGGTGTATTTCTTTGGTGAAATAAAGACTTGTATACGTTTTACTTTATCTATGAAGTTGTTACTGTTCTGTAACTCATTTTATTTACACATTTAGGGACACCTAAAAAGAGTTTCACACTGTTGATAAAAATGCTTGATTCCTTGCATACAATTATTTTATTCATAAAGATACTGGATCTAATTACTGGGGATGTTAAATGTGTTTATGGGCAGGTTATGAGTCAGTAATGATATCTTTTAACTGTCAGCAGAAAGTGGGGCAGGTGGAACAGAAGGGATAACAATTGATCGCACTTGAATTGCTTTTGAATGTTTAATTTTACTCCTAAAATGTTTGTTAAATAAGTTTAAATGTATTGTATACATAAAAAATAAGCTAGTAATCTTGTAAAATAAAATCAACCCAACATGATGGGTTAAGCTTGCTGGGTGTGTTATGTCCTATATTTAAAACCCGGCAGGGCTAAACCAACCCAAATTGGAAAATATTAATATTAATATCACCCCAAATATTACCACCCATCACATCGTTTTATAAGATATTACCACCCATCAGCAACTTGAATGAATGACAGTGGCTCCGTTGGCAGCTTTTCGACATTGCCAGTGTTAACTACAGCAGTATTTGGAGGTTAGCTAAACATAACAGGGGTTATTTACATACTGTATAAACATATTAAAGGCACAGTAGCAAAAACAGTCAATTTGATTGAAAGAGTAAGACAGAAGGTGGAGAAGGCAAAATTCTGCCTCATTCAGTAAGCCTTAACCAACATTATAAGTGGAAAAATGTGTATTAAAGACCGAATGATGAATTAAAACCTATTAACAGCTGAGCCTCACAGAACAATAAAGAAGACAAAACAACCCAGCAGGCATGACCAATCAATCTGTTTAAACCCGAGACTTCACCAATCATGGAGTCCCCCTTGCCGATCTTGTGAATTTGAACACACCTTGTAGCTCAGGCATGACCACACGGCTGTCATTATGATTGACACACTGATGACTGTAATTAAAGGAGACTCACGGTAAAGTCTGTGTGCATTTGAGTAAGCCACGGCCAACACGTCCTCTAGTTCGGCGAGGAGGTTGTTGTGCACTTTCCTGTCAAAATCAAGCCTACCTTATTTGCGAAAGTGGGTCTTTGTAAGCCTCTGTGCTCTGGACTCCTATTAGTGGAGAGAGGTTTTTACAAGCCTATCAGGTTTGGATGGACATCATGTCTTTAGTGAGGATGTCAAAAGTACTGTTACTTTGGTGTCAAGTCACTGAAAAACATATGATACCCAAGTGCTGCAGGCATGGTCGAGTCACATGTGGTTTGAATAGACAGTCAAGACAGATGGGACAAAAATACCTGTAATCTAAAATACCGCTAATGTCCAGAAGGAGCAGAAAGACATGTTTTCCAATTGTTTTTTGTTAAGTTGGCTAGTGAGTCACGGACGAATGTCATTGTTCAGCTTTTCAATGGTCGTAACTGGAGACTATTGTAGGTGTATTGCAGGTCAAAGGAGGAAAGTGTTCACGCTGCTCTTTTCCATAAAATGAAAACTGACTGTAATTAATTCTAATGAGACCCAAAAAGTAGTATAAAATTGTCCTAAAATGCCCATTTAACTTCCATGCTATTTTCCAGACCCTCTGAAGTCATATAATAAAGCTGTGTGAGGAACAGACGGAAATGTATGTCAATATTCCTTGAATTGTGGGATAAATGGGACATTATACTGAGATAGGTATAGTTGTGTACCGTCACCTAGGGGTGAGCAATATAAGCAAAAATTTAAAACACAATATTCTTAAAGCCCCGTTCAGACTACACGATTTTAGCCCGATTTTGCTACTATCTGCTTGACGTAGGGTGTCGTGGGGATTCGTATACGACAATGGGCGTCGGGACGCACGATTCAATCATTACATCTCGTGTAGTGTGTCATAGTGCACGACATCTCTGCGATGCTTCACGACGTCAACACAGAAAGACTAGCATGTTGAAATTTTTTTTCCCGTCGTAAACGACAAGTTCCATCACAGCTATGACACTGGCCAATAGGAGCACAGAAGTGCCTTTGTACAAGCTTTCAAACATGCCGAAACGAAAGGGAGACAATGGTATCGGTCCTGCTACATATAATTTTACAATGGAGGAAAATGTTCGTGGAGCTACGGCAACAATACTCCTGCATTTATGATGGGGGACTACAGCGAACACAGTGAATAAAAAGGTAAAATAAAAACTATTTTACCTCAGTTCTCTTTGACAGTCCATACCATCCTCTTCATGCCATCCAGATTTGTGTTCATTGTCACAAATGTGTCAATTTTTTGGGCTTTTCTGATGACAAGACAGGGTAAAACACGCTGTTTGCTAGCCATTGTTTGTTTACGCTCATAGTACCTTCTGTCTTGTCTCGCGCTATTGATGACAGCACGCACATTGTTAATGACGGTATGCAATGAATGGGCGGGTATAGCATCGTATAGTCTGACATGTTTCTTGTTCACGGCACGACAAGATTTTATGAGTCAAAATCGCATAATCTGACACAGTAACTGTCGTAACCGACAAAAAAAATCGTGTAGTCTGAACGGGGCTTAAATCTTTCCCTGCCGAACACGGAATTTTCCATTATTCATGACACAACGCTTCCCTGCCAAACAGAATTTTCCAGGTTTTCACCGTTATACACTCGAGGGCACATCTCCTGAATGAGTCTAGAATGTGCCAATCAAAAACACAGACGAGGAAGATGAAAAAACAAGCGATCTCATACTGTATGTAAGCATATGCATATGAAAAATAATGCGATCATCAACACTAAACCACATATAAATGAAATTTGCCTAATGTTACAGAGTGAAATGTCGATCCAGGAAGTGGTAAAGGACTGTGCAAGCTTTGGGTGTGCTGAAGGAAGCCATCTACTGCATCTTTGCTTTGATAATAGTAATGAATATGATCCAGATGTAGTAGGCCTATTTGATAAAAAAGCTATTTTCTCAGCTTTTTGCTCAAAATGTAGCTTTTTTATGAAACCTACCTACATTCAAGTGTTGACAAAAAAAAGAATGCTTGAAGCTAGCATTTTCAGATATTCATACAACAAAATATTCTGGGGGCCATGAAATTTTAGTGAAAATCATCAAAAATGCTGGTGGTGGCTGGCAAATTTTTTATTTTTTTTTATATTGAGTAAAGCATTGCAGACAAATTATGTCCTTTGATTAAATGCAAAAGTAGCATTACCACAGAAGTAAAGGAATAACTTTGACTTCCATAGAATTTGTTTTCCATACTATGGAAGCCAATGGTAACCGTCATTCAGCATTCTTCAAAGTATCTTCTTTTGTGCTCAATAGAAGAAAGAAACTCATACAGGTTTGGAACAATTTAAGGGGTCTAAATGATTACAGAATTTTCAATTAACTTTAAATGAAGGTTTTCTATATGAATTTATTTTAAAAGAAAGGTTCAGGTTAGTGGTGTTGATGTACAGTAATGGCGTGAGGGAAATTTTCTTGGCACACTTTGGGCTTCTTAGTACCAACTGAGCATCGTTTAAACACTAAAGCCTATCTGAGTATTATTGGTGACCATGTCCATCCCTTTATAAGCACAGTGTGGCCATCTTGTGTTATTTGTGCCAGTTTATCATTTTAACTGGTATATCGTCCATCAGTGCACAGCATTTTGAGTTGCTATGTAGCCAGCTGGGCTAAGACAAGTCAAGACAGCTCTCCACTTCACAGAACAAAACACAAACATAACACACAGCTGCAAAACCATCACATGCTGCATCTGACATCATGTGGAGGAGATTTTAGGCATAATGCCACCAGTCAATATAAACAGGAGAAATGGTGTGATTAGTTGAGAAAAGCTCATGGAGTGTGAACATAAGCATTGATAAATGTCAACAGCTGTAAATAAGCCACCACTGACCTCGTCCAGCTCCGAGATGTACACAGGTTTCTCCTCAAAGCCAATGGGCATGGGCTCATTGGGGGGAATCTCAACCTCCTCATACATCTTATTATTCTCTCTTCTGATCTCCTCGGGCAGCAGCATCTGCCGGCACAGCGGAGAGGACATAATTACACAAAAACACATACAATTAAACCTTCATCATACATTAGCTCACGGCAACCATCTCCAACCAAACAGTGAAGATCAATGTTGAGGGCTGCGGACACCAGTGGGCTTCATTACAGCAGAAATCAACTGAAAGTCTTCCAATATGTGCTTTAGCTGTAAAAATAGCAGTCATAACACATCTTTATGTATTTGCTTTGAGTAGTAGAATGCAGTGGGTTGAGCTGTGGTTGCTATACATTCTGTAATGAAAATAATTTATAGAATAGGAGAATAAATATCTAATTTTTGCATGCTGCATTTCCTCCCGCTCCTATAATTACAACTCATTTTCACCAAACTGAGAGCATATGCCGAACTAATGAATGTGTCATATTCAGCTGTTGATCACAGTAGACAACACCACACGTCATCATATCTGGCAATGCTGCTCATCTTACTCACATATTGTTGTTCTAAACAAATTGCCAGAGCTGTTGTGAGTGTTTAAATAATGCTATTATTATTATTTATTATTATTTTAATTTTTTTTACAATTTAAATACTTATTATACAATTTATTCTACAATTTAAATATACAATTATGGCATTTCAAATAACTGTTTTCTGCTTTAATATATTTTAAAATGCAATTTACTGTGATGCAAAGCTGAATTTTCAGCATCATTACTCCAGTCTTCAGTGTCACACGATCCTTCACAAATCATTCTAATATGCTGATTTGTAGCTCAAGAAAATGTCTTATAATTACTAATGTTGAAAACAGTTGGGCTGCTCATATATTTTTGTGATAAAAAAGCTCTTGATCATCCTGGCCCTAAACCACCTGTTCCACCCCACCTGCAGGAAAAAGATGAGGCCCAAATTAATTCATTTCAATCGCTGGAAGATGGCCTGCAGCAGGAATTTTAATTAAGACATCATAAAAACTGGATTAAAAACAAAGGCTTAAGGTAATCTAGTGTGTGATAATGTGATATAATTGAGCAGATTGGCATGATGCTGAATAAACAGCACTAGGGCGGGATTTTGTATTTAGGAGTGGAGATTTATTATTCCTCTGTGTCCTTACACATATAAGACTGGGGCACGTGTTTACCTTAGCTCCTCCGACGAATGCTGAGGTCTTGATGGCTTCGGCGTAAGAATCATAAACGTGAGGGTAACGGATGCGTTCGTAATCTCTGTGCCGGCCTAACACTGGAGAACTGCGTGCAGTCAGCAAGGCCTGCTCCCTACACACAAATAAAGAGTTCCACATCAACAGACTTCACAGACAATAGAGATCACCATCAGATTAAGGTTGTGACGGTGAGGAAATTTTCCCACCGGTTAATCGACGTGTGACAACACCGATAAGACCATTACTATAAAAAAATCACAACGACAGTGGGGGTCGGTGCCGCGGTGGGCAAGTAACGTAACCGGTGTCGCGGCTTAACAACGGTATCAACGTCAGCAACGTCTATCGCGACAAGCCAAATGCAGAGCACCGTTTTGTCTCAGCTAACACTGAGGAAATTACGACAGCAAATGTTTCAGATAAAACAACTAATAATAAATTCTAAACCATTTAAAATATTCATCTGTTTTTGAAATGTCTATCACAAATCATTCTAAATCATCTGTAGACATGTTAACTCTAAAGTGCCTATGGGACACTGTGCACATACATGAGACAAAATGGTGCAAGTCTTCTCAAAACTGTAAGCTTCAATATGATTTTTAAGGCTGGCCAGGTTTATATCGGTCTGCTGACTGCAGTATCATGGATTTTAGATTAACCCATTCAATGTCATGTAAAATGGGGTTCTACCTCCTGAGTAGGTGGTTCCTAGCTAGAATAAATGGGCAGATACAGTATTTTTTTATTACAATAACAGTTATAATACTGTATATTTTACTATACAAATATAAAAATAATTTAAGCATTAAATGTAAAATTAAGTCAATCAGACAACTGGAGTAAAGTATGGAGTTACTTTATGCTTATTTAGCATTTCTTGATAGATAATAATTAACAAATTAATAATAATATAATAATTAGTTTAACATTGTATTTAGATGTTGGTCTCAGAGCTACAGAAATGGCAAACCTCTAAATAAATAAATAAATACATACATGTATACATGCATAAGTAGCTCCACCTTTATTTCTCCAAACATTTACAATCAACATTTTTTTTTAATTTAAGCACCTCCTTTCACTGATACTTTTCATAAAAAAAGTCTTAAATGTACAATGTAAAGTGCTAGTCTTTCATTTCAAGTTCATGTCCACTAAATCTGAAACAGCGAAAAGACTTTTGATCAATGAAGAAATTCAGCTTGGCTCAAAACCAAATATGGAGGAAAGCCTCATATTTGCAACTTAAAAGGTTTAAAATGTAAAAAAAAAATGTAATTAAATGTTTTTATTAATAAGAGAAGTTGAATAATTTGCATTTATTATTTTTTCTTATTATTTTGCCTATATTGGAATAGCTATGCATGATTAATATCTAGAGTGACCACCAAAAAGCTACACTTGAACACAGCACAAAGACTACAGCCAATGGCCAACTAGCAAGTATCTTCTGTGCCTACGTGAGAGGAAATGCTCTCCATAGCAGTAGGTGGCAGTAGTCAGTATTTGTCAAACCTAAAAAGCCAGAAGAGCCTTCTGTGTTTGCCCTCTTCACTTTGCTGTTTGCTTGCTTTCATCACTTCAATTTCAAAGTCAAATAAATAAATAAATAAAAATTGAAAAAAATAAATAAATAAAAACATCCCACCAGAACCTGATCTGCTTGCATGCTGCTCTGCTATCTGATCTGTTGTTGAAAACGCACATGCTTTCAGGTCATGAACCACGTAACAGTGATCGGTCGTTCACAGAGACCCAAAAGCTTATCTTGAGCCCTTGAGCTCTCAGGATTATATTTCAGAGTTTAAAATGACACAAATGATTGCCTGGCTCAAGTGCTCTGCTGTAAGTCAGTCTTTTAAGACAATCGTTAGTGTCCTTACACTGTTTGAGAGCGACACCTTTGTCTCCAAACACATGAAAGACAATACTTCAGAAGGCACACAGAAACGTCTCGAATGATGCATCATTCTGCAAAGCAGGTGCCCTCTGTGCTCCTCATTTGCATACAGTACTGTTACTGTGCAGAGGGTTTAGGCATATTACATTCCTCACAACAATAGTTAAAATGGCTATTTCTATTGTCTTTTGCTTTGGTTGCAACATTATTTTTGCAAATATTGTAATTATCCAGCGATACTTTTGGATGAACAACAAAAAGTATAGCAAAAAAAGATATAATCTCACCATCGAGACAGTCTGAGATTAGCCAAAAAAATAATTAAAAAAATTAAAAATGAACTAAACCATCATGAAAAATATCTACAATTTGACTTATTCAATGCTTATTCGATACTTGAAAAAGAAAGAAAGAAAAAAATCTTCCTTAAAAACTGTGCATAAGTGCACATTGGAAAAAGTGTATGCTTAAAAGTTTGAAAAAAGTATATTTTTGGAAAACATCCTCACTTTATGGTGTTTTTCAGTGCTCAAAAATGATTTTGTTCTTAGCGTCCTAGAGAAGAAAAATTTTACAGTATTGTATATGTAAAAATGTTTTTTGCCTTTTTGGCAATTGCTGTTTCTCTAATTTATTCTTGTTGTTTTAGTAAATATAGTCACAAAGCTAGTACTGTCTTTATACGCAGTGGTGTTTTTTTTTGTTACAATTATTGTTTTACATATATATAATTATGTAATTCATGTTCTTTTTACCAAAACTAAGTATAAATCCTATAATGTTACTGTTTTTAAGCAGTGCATGCATTTCAAAATAATCTCAAGGCAGCAACAATTGAAACAATATATTTATATATATATAACCTATTTTTATCCGTACTTTTCTGTAGTCTACTTCAGATTTTCAGAATATCAGTCATCAAAGCTCAGTAAGATTATTTTCATCAAGCTGATTGCTCACTAAAAAACCACACAGTTTAAAGCCAGAAGAAAAATTGTATGTCAAATGAGGTCAAGTCTTAAATTAGGTAAAAAGACCTAAATTACTTTAAAGAACTTGGAGAAGATCGGATGTGTGTCAGATCAGGATTTAAAGAGACAGCGCTGCTTTTAAAGGGGTCATATGATGCAATTTTAAGTTTTTCTTTCTCTTTGGAGTGTTACAAGCTGTTCGTGAATAGATAAGATCCCTAAAGTTGCAAAGACTAAAGTACCAAACCCAAAGAGATATTCTTTATAAGTTAAGACTCGTCCACACCTTCCTAAAATGCCTCGTTTAAACACGCCCCCACATGTCTACGTCACTGTGTGGGAAGATTTGCATAACACCGGCAAAATGTTCACACAAAGAAAGAAGTCGTAACTTTATTGTTGCTGCCACCGCCATGTCGTGGAGACGCTATTTGTTTTGTTGCGAAAGCGAAAATACTTTGTTTGGCCTTCCAAAAGAGGACACGACTAGAAATCAGTGGTTAAGTTGTATTTACAACACTGTTCCAGAACAGTTCAACCCAAATATTCAGATGTGTGCAACGCATTTTACGGAG